>NW_008796167.1:577653-602747 GCF_000699145.1 Aptenodytes forsteri | reverse complement strand
CTTCCGCTTCCGTCCGGCCGCGTGTTCGGGCTGCCGCCCCGGGGAGAACCCGAGCCCGGCGCGCAGGTTCCGGCGCCGGCCCCCGCCCGAGACAGGCGGCCCTCAGGCCCTGCAGAAGCCAAGCCCCTTCACCGGGCGCTCTGGGGCCGGGCAGCCTCCATCAGGCCCCTGACGCCAGGCTCTACGCCGACCGTCCCACCAGGACTATCCCATACCTACTTAATATAACTGCTAAACTGGTGCCTTAGGTATGAGCTCAGTAGCGAAGCGTGATGGCTCTTCACCTGCCTCTCGGAGCCATTTTCTCCAAATCTCCACCACAAGGAGGTTTTGGATCTGCAGAATTGCAGATGAGTGAGCACCAGGATGCTGGAACTAGGCAATAAATGCATTTCCCCTCTTCATGGAACGGGAGCAAGAGCCAGCTGTATGGACGCTGACCGTCAGGCGGTCAAAGCAGACTGCGAAACCACCAGCACACAGCTCTTTCCACGGAGGAAGCACAGATGGAAATTTAAGTCCTTAACTGATGTTTCTCAAATTAAATTACGCTCATGTATTTCTCTAAGCATTTCCAATTGCACTATCTCATTTTACCCTTTGCTCTTCATCTGCTGTTGCTGTCTTTCTTCTACTTTTCTAACAGGCATAGAGTCGTGAGGACTGCAGGTTCCTCGGTCGGCAGTTCTCTTTACAAGGAAATTGTTGGTTTTTTCTTAACCAATCAAAGCAACCTGCAAACAGACAGAAGGATTCCTACCAAACCGAAGCGTATCCTTGTGGCGTGCTGTTATGTTGTGGGAAGAATTCTGCTGGGATAGACAGATTCACCACGCCTAATCGCAAGGGCACGGCTGGCTCCCGTAGTATGTTTTGAGGAACAGCTGCTCCTAGTTTGTCTTTCACGGGTAGAATACCTCGGCACGGGAAAGCCTGCCGGGGGGGGCGTGAGGGGAATGTGTGTGGGCAGCTTTTCCCCAGCCCCTGCAGAACAGTTACACTGCTGTAAAATGCAGCTGTTGTTATTGTGATATTTCACACAGCTTAGCACTCCTAAATTCTTTGTCTCCAAACCCGATTGTTTTGTTCTCCCCAGGTTTTTTTTAGCCAGCACCAATGCACATGCCTCTGCGTGTGCCGGTTATGTCTGCAGAACTGTCTGCAGCGTAGGTTGGAGGTACACACTACCATGTCTCGTCCATCACTTGCCCAGTAGGACCACTGTGATGATGTGCACAACAGCCAGCCAGACTCACTGCAAGCAACGGTACCTTCACTTCGGGGCCCATCCTCACTTCTTTGCAATGGTTTTTGTTACTTCTAAGAACAACAGATAGGTAATAAACTGGAGGATAAGGACTGCTAATAGCTCACGAGGCTGTGGTAACTAGTCTGTGGTAGGTCCAAGCATTATTCAATTTGAAGTTCTGGTATTAAAATGTGATGGTTCCTCCCTACACAGGGATGAACCATCCATCCATGGTGTGCTACATGCCAAAACCTTTGGGAGTTACTGGCCTGTGGACAGGACAGAGGCAATGGACACAGGCATCTCAAC
The DNA here is from genome assembly GCF_000699145.1 of Aptenodytes forsteri. Taxonomy (NCBI): domain Eukaryota; kingdom Metazoa; phylum Chordata; class Aves; order Sphenisciformes; family Spheniscidae; genus Aptenodytes; species Aptenodytes forsteri. The sequence continues at coordinate 601,189 of NW_008796167.1, read as the reverse complement.
CTCTTGGTGGCTGGGCTTCACTGTTGCTGCCTTCTCCTCCCTCTTTTCCCTGTGACTGCTTCATCTTCAACCCTGATTCTTGTCTTCCCTCACCGTCAGTCATGACAGGTAGGTGTAGCACAGTCCTAGAGCAATCAGCCTGTAACTCATTTTGTGAGGTGCCTGGTCCCCATGAATTATGAGGGCTGGATGACATTACACCATGAACAACGAGTCTTACACCACTGCTGCCCACTAAATCATCACTCCGCCTCCTCATGGCCACGTCTGTCTCCATGGTCCTCACATGCACTGGAGTATTGTTTTCTCCCGTCAGCTCGAGTGGGAGCCCAATTCCCTTACAGCTGTTAATGCAGGAGATGTGGGAAGCAGGAGATTAGCTAAAGACATGCCACAAGGGCCTGGTAGAGCTCATCCACCCACTGATTTTCTGGAACCCTGGAGTTTTGCTCCTCCCTTTAACAGCATCTGTGACTTTTTGCCTCCTTCCATGCTCCGCAGCTTGAAGGGCATAAAAACTCCCCCTCCTCCACTCCATCCAGGACCAGCCTCCACATTCCAAAGGAAGACTACCAAATACCTTTTCTACCCCTGCCCCTTTACATACCTGTCTTAACCTTCTTTTTCTTATTGCCAGATGAGGATGTAACAGATGGGGAGCTGGTTCACATTCTTCCATCAAGACTTCCATATGTGTCACAAATGAGGTTCCTGGTTAACTTCCCTAGCGAGAATGTCAGAGGTGTCACTTGCCATTGAAATAATTTATCACAACAACTCTCCCTAGTTTTCTAAACTGCCATATCTCTCAGACGGGGGACAGAGCAGCAGGCCACTTAGGCTTTGCCCTCGCTAAGCACTCCTGACGTTGGTACCAGAATAATTTGTTCCTCAGTTGTTTAGCTGTGTACACTGCCTTACAATTTTGGGGGATGCCCAAGAATAGTGACTGTACGCATTTTCACTGAGGAGAGAGAGAATTAGATAAAAATCTCCTTCTTGCCTCTGACGCTAACTGCCAGCATGACCTTCAAGAAGACTCTTAATCACTTTTGCCTTTAGCTATTAGCTTTCCATCAGCCAAAGGAAGGTGATGCTAGGTGGGGTGAATACTGCAAAATCTTTTAGTTAATTACAAATTCAGAACTGCAGATTATTTTGTTCTGGTGTATTCAGGGGCCTGCTTGTGTTCACTACCCACATTTCCATAGCACAAATACTCACCTTAAGTAAACATTAAATTTAGACATCACAAAAACAAATACGAAATCTTGGTATCAGCAAGCACACCAACAATGTGAATGCCCTAGGATTTATGGTTGTCCGCTCAGGAAAAAGAAGTGGTATCATGGAAATTGTATGGTGAATCACAACAACAGTTTGAATTGCAAACGACAGGCTGGAGAGTAAAAGGATCAGGGGAAAATGTAACTGAATAATTTTGAATAAGAAATTCCCTTGAAAAAAAAAGCACAATCCACTTTGAGACTGCCCACAACCCATAAACCAAGATAAAAGTAGTTGATTAAATGCTTTATCAGGTGTCATGACTGCGCTACACCACCTCATAGGGCAATGTGAGGTTTTAAAAGGAGATGCGTGTAAAACACCTGCAGGATATGAAGAGCCCCATGGTCTCCATGTTATTTACCATGTCACTAACCACAAGCAAAGGTCAGCTCCTTTTTCCCTTACTCACATCTATCTTCTTTAATAAACATCAACTAGACCTGGCCTGACTATTAAAACGCACAGAGCATCTTCTTCAGAAATTAATTTTAAGGCATTTTGGCTCTTGGCTCACAAGATCATAAGACTCAGCAGACTTTGTCAAAGTTCTAACAATCATGACAGAGCACTTTCGGTGCTGTACAGGCTGAGGGGTCAAGTGAAGTGACATCTTTACCACTGAGTCATTCTACCCCCTTGGAGATATCACTTACCGTCTTTCTTCATCAGCTGACTCATTTTTAAAGAAAATAAGGACCAAACAGGATAGATCTGAGGTCAGGAGAGATCTGTGTTAGAGGAATGTGTATCTTTGATTAAATGGGGTGAAGAATGGCCTTACAAACCTTTCAGGCACAAAAAGTCAAAGCTAAACTCTTGTGCTAGCCCCAAGGAAGGGATGGCACTCACCAACCACTTGTGCTCCAGGCCAGAACCTCATTTTCACTGTTTGGATTATCTCCTGGAGTTGGTTAAAATCAAAAGGCAATTAAGCCCCCATTGAACACTGGTTGAGATATGTGTACACGAGGCTGCCATGGCTCACCATTACCACACAGCCTGCTCTGGTGTCCATCCCTTAATTTCAGTGGAGTTTCCCCTTCTCTTATCCCAGAGTGTGTGTTGAAAAAGAAATGCAGTGGCCTGAAGTCTCAGACTGTGCAGTTTAAAGTCCTGATGAATCCACTGACATCTGGCAAAGTTCTTTTTCCTTGACGTGACGCAAGTTTATTTAGCCAAAGAGAAGTCATTGAAAGCGAAGTGGAAGCTGACTCGGCCCTACAGCTAGGTATGACAAAACCAGAAAAGCCATCCTCAGTCATGAGCTGGTAGATCTAATTCAGAAATGCCATAAATCACATTATAAAGGACACATGAGCAAGTGCTTCTTGTAGCTTCTGTGCCATGGAGAGTGAGTTAGATGGTAGTAGCAGCAGCAGAACTTATACAGCTCAAGACAGGATAAATTTAACTGCACAATCCTTCCGCATAAATTTCTTACTATAACCTTCCTTTCTACCTTGGGCTCCCAAGCTTGTTCCTCCACCTTTACATTGGCTCAGTGATCTATTTCCAACCCCCCTCCTCCTTTTAGCTCACTTCTGAATTTAGCCCATTTTGCCAGGCTGCCAGGGAGCGATGCAGAGGAAGTTGGGCAGCCTCCTTAAAGGCTCACTCACATTTCAGGGACACATGCCATTGCTGTGCATGCAGAACATGCCGTTGTGCTTGGGAAACGGAAAATTGTGAGTGCACATAAAAATCACTCATAGACCATCGCATCCCTTCTCAACTCCTCTACTCCAACAGAACACTGCACACCTTCAGAGACCTACTAATTAAAAATGAGGTTGGAGATGGGAAGATAGTAAGAGGAAACCAACATTCAAGTAGTGTTTCAGCCTGAAGGTACTGCCCGTGAAAGACTGAAGGCTCAGTCTCAGAAGAGCTGCAGGTTAGGCAGCAGCCATGCAGACTACCCTGCACACGCCTTCTGATGTCTCTGACTTTGCCTGCAGATATCTCCTCCAAAGTCAGGGTAGGTTCCACATCTATTCACCTTCCTCTTAGTTTACCCTATTATCAGGAGTGAAGGTTTGGTGATATGGACTCTTCCCTCCACGAAACAACACAGGCTCCTGAACAGCTGTCAGGTAACCAGGATGTGGCTTACCAGCTTGGCTCCAAATCAATCCAGTGACTTTCTTTGTATTTAAATCTTACTTGCCTCGGGGAATCCAGTCCTTCAAATGCATCCTCTTGTGCATGTGTGCACACACAATGCACACAAAGTAAAAACTACCTGGGAAGATGACCCAGTCTCTCCCCTGCTGATGCAAATCAGTAACAAAATCCATCTTAAATAACTGGTTGACAAAGTTAGGGTCCAGGTGAGGAAATGAGCCTAGAGAGAGATGCTTGCACACTGTTCCAGCAGATGCATCTGGACTGATTCTGAGAGTGACGGACACTGTGGTAGCAATCAGATATAACCTATCTCTAGGCTGAGAGGCAGAACACGGTTCACACTGTGAGCACATATCCAAAGATACAGGTACAAAAGCAACAGCTTCTGGAACCTCGAGCCACACTGTTCATGGATTGTGGTTGCAACCACATAAATTGAAGAGCCAGTGTTGATCTTCAACTTACCAGCTGTAAACTCCTGGGTGTGACTGCAGGGAGGCACCCTAAGAATTTAATTTCATATTGTCCCCTTCATTTTTTTTTGCTGTGCAATCTGATTAAACATACACCGCATGTTGTTTAAGCGTCTGGCTGACCCCCTTCATATGGCAGCAAAGAGACTCCTCTTATATTTAGAAGCCCTCTTCTAGGGTTACATATCAAGATACGTGCACACTGCTGTTTTGCAGAATGCAGCTGCCCTGTAAGAAGCGAAAGATGCTAACATGATCCAGGAGCTGAGGCCAGCAATTTCAAGTTTCCATCTGTCTCTGCCTGTAAGACATGCAGGAAGGAAAAGAGAACTGGATTTCAGGCATTAGTTGGTGCCTTCAGCATGCAGGAAGACTGCATCAAAAAAAGGAAGCCTTGAGCAGCTTTGTGGAAGGAAGACTCTTGTTCACCTGCCCAGGACACAGATGCTGAGCTGAAATACGTTTTCCCGCCCCCCCCCCCGCCATTTCATGCAATAACATCATTCAGAGCATACATATGACAGCTCTTTTTTTTTTTTCCCCCAGCAAAAAATGGTAGGTGCAACGCAGAATAATAATGGGCCAAATCCAAACCTAGATGCATGACAATGAAGAACAGGTAATTTCCAGAGACTGTCACAGATAATTAAATTTGTTTATATGCCCCTCAAAATATAAAGCAGGCAGCAATTCCTCAGTCAGACAACTGCATTCTGCCTTCCACACCCACTGCTGTCACCAGGGGTCTTGCTGATTTGGGCAGTAAGATGTCATTTAGCTTCCCCTATGTTTGATACCTCACTTTGTATGGGTCTGTCACACAACAGAATGATTTGGTTGTACAAGGACCATATTCATTTCCAGCACAAGCTGTGTTTGACTGCATTTCTCAAACATGGTTGAAAATTTATGTAAACATAAATAAATGAAGAGAACTGACACCAGTACATTAGTAAAGCAAAAATAAGATTACCTATGACATAGAAGCACTAAAGAACATTAGAGGAATTGCTGCATTCTCCCCTGTCTGTCACATTAAGTGGTTTAATATAAAGCCTTTATTTTTATACCGATCAATAGCACTGTAAGGTAGCAACATTTATCTTCAGAAGCACTGAAGACGCAATGGCTCAATTCTCAATTATATTAAGAGCAAGACTTCAAAGATATTTATGAGCATCAAGATGCAAGTTAGAATTCCAGTATGGTTTTCAAAAGCATCTGAACAAGTCAGGTGTCTAGCTCCTATTGATCTAAATCCTTGTTAGGCACTTTCAAAAAATACTTCCAAGTTGCCTATCCCTATCCTCTAGTGTCCAAATAACTTTGGAAATCTTTCTCCCCTCTCACACCACTAGCTGTGGTTTAGTTTACAGCACTGGACTTTAGTATTTTGCAGAAGGATGAAACTTTTTGTACACACTTTGACTTTTAGTACACTGACGTAGAAAACTATTACTACAGCAATGCAATGGGGTTTACTTTGATGCCAGCAATTCAAGGTGGTGGAAATCTGACCTCTGTCAGATTTCTGTCTCTCAGACTGCTGAGAGACCTCCTTTGGTGATCTCATTTGACAGCTTTCCCCTCATGGTAGGAAAGCCCCGAAAAGACCACCGAGGGACCATTTTGAAAAGGCCTCAACACTCCGGATGCTATTTTGAAAATGAAGCAAAGAGCCTGCCTTGCTCGTATTTTGAGCATTAACTGATCTCTAGCAACTTCTGCATGTACTAGCTACAGTACAGACTGGTTGTATAGTATCACGTAGGCCAGAAATCCTGGTTTTGCTTTGATTCACTTTATTCTGAAACTGTCCAAGGGGTTAGAAAAAGGGATATTACTCTTTAAAATAGAAGAGGCAAAAAAACTTAGGAAAGACACTTCCCACATACCAGAATGAACATGAATTAAAAGTAATTTTATTCCACTTCTCAATGACAGTTCTATCATATCTGGTAATAAGGCAAGCTACTAAAAGTCCCACAAGACATATCAGACCATTGAAATAGGATTCAAAAACCAAAGAGGAGTTCACAGAACAGCCAATTCTTGGGATCATCAAATTCAGTGGCAAGACTCCCATGTGGACAAATTCGATTAGTGTAAATGCTGAAGAAATCAACTGATTTCACCAGTGTTCGTGAAGTTTTATACTGGAGTAATTAAGGATAGGCGATGCATCACTGACTTCAATGAAAAACAGAATTTGGCAGAAAGAAAAGCAAAAAAGCACATTAAAAGTATAATATCAAGGCACAGAAAATACATGCTACTTCCAGGCATATGCTTTAACAGGTAAAGGTTTCTGGGAGATTATTATTATTTTCAATAGGTAGCTGTACTCCTGCCAGGCATGATTCTTTTCTCACTTGCACCTGCAAAACTCCCATGCATTTCTGGGTAGTCGGTCCAGATTTATGTTAGTGCAAGGAGAGTAAGTGTAAGTTGGCATAGCTTGCTTGAAGATGTAGTAACAATTAAAGCAAATGGAGCAACAACCACTGAAGATGTAGCCATCTGTCTTAACGCTCACCAGAGTTTACTCCTTTTAACATGGAGTATTTGTGTGACAAAACATTCTTTCAAACAGTTTTCAGCTAATAAAAAACAGCTGTCCCGTGCTAAATTTTCATGGGGTATCAAGAAACTGCAGTAATTTAGAGGCCATCAGTTCTGTAATCTAAGGCTGTTCACTGAGTAATATCTCGGGATTGGCAAGAGTCTATGTAATGTCAGTAAGGGTACAAAAGTCTGTCCATCTGTAACTGCATTGATATATAGACTATTCATAGCAAGATGAGAAGATGAACTAAACAAAAAAAGACATGAACAAAGCAGAACACAATGAAACTATGACTTGCTAGAGGAACAATAACAAAGGGATGAAGAAGAACATCTATTTAAAAAGATCTTTTGTCAGATAAAAAAAACAGGAACTTTTTACATACGTGAAGTTTAAAGAGGAAAATACGATCAGTGCAACTTTAATGCAGGACTGGAGCTAAGTCAAAGGAGTTCAACAATGAAAGACAACAAAACAAAACAAAAAACATTAAGAAAAATATGGATGCTATGGAAGAAGAGTCTCTTAATAATCAAGTGACTGAAATCGGTCCCAGGTGGTTAAAAATCCAAGGTAAAGACCTAAAAGCTGAGGATGACAGAAGAAAGCAGCCGCCGAGTCAGAGTACGCCCACAGCATTATAAAATCACATAGCAGGATAAAATCACAAACCCATGGTTATGATTGTGTTGAGACTATTTCAAAGGAATAAAAAAAATCCTTAATGGCCTGATCCAAAACCCACTGGAGGCAACAGGAGTTCTTCTGCTAGCTTCAGCAGACTGTGCATCAGATCTTACACTGTGCACTATAAACAGTCTAGACATATTGGCTTTGTCTGGCTAGGGTCAGCCAGGAAACATCATGGATCCAGCATACATTCAATGTAAATGAGAAAGAAAAGGGAAGGAAACATCATGGATCCAGCATACATTCCATGTAAATGAGAAAGAAAAGGGAGTTGTTAGGGCAAGATCTCATTATACATTAGGGTAAAAGAGAAAATGCTGCTTTATACTGAGATTCCTTATAAATAAATAATTTTGAAAACCTGGTCACGCCATGCTGATTAACTAACTGGACTACCAGTTCATCCACCAGCAACATGCCTCTGCAGACTTGTAGGGTCAAATGTAACAGTCTGGAATGAAGGGTTTCCTTCTCTTCTTCTTTTTCCCCTCCTGAGATTTACATGCTGATATCCTCCAAGTGCAGTCCTGGTCTTCAGATAGCATGCTGCAAGGACACAGAAATATGTATTTTTAAGGGAGGACAAGACAGAGAGTTTGCCTTGTGAGTTTAAATTATTAATTCTACAGATCTAATGGATACATTATGCCACATTAGTGGCAACTTGTTCTCTTAACAAACATCCCTCTAGGTTAGTGGTTCAATACAGTTCTGAATCAAACAGCTACATTTCTAATGGTCATCTGTCAAGCTGAACTGAATATTTAAACTGGGTTACCTGAATCAATGCTAGTTAGGATCTTTCATTGCCAGGAAATGGGCTCTTATTTGACAAAGTTTCATGAGGTCAACAGCATCTCTGCTTCGTTGAAGTGGTACATAAAACAGTAAGGCAAGAACAATACTTTCAGCAGTAGACAACTTGGTAAATACGACAGCAATACATGACAGAGGTTTTAAAAGGGCTGGGTAACTTCTCTTGTGCATCTGCATTAGGAGAGGAAAGATCTGAGAAATCCCCTCAAATTCTTGTATTGGGGGTGGGTCTCAGACATTACCCATGGATGTACCGATCTGAGATTCACTGGCTTGACCCTGGACGCTGGGCTCTCTGCTGGAGTCCTGAGATATCTTTTCTGTCAAGCAGCTACCTTTTAGCAGCTCCTTAAAGAGGGATCTAGGACATGAGGCACTAAACAGTAAATATATCCTGCAGACAGCATTAACTCCTTTGTTGATTGTCTCTTGGACACTACTCGGAACTCCAATGGTCAGAATCTGTTATGGGGACATTTCCTCCATGCACAGATGAAACAACTGGGCCAGAATTTTTAATATGGTTTGCTAAGGAAATTAGGCTGATGTAATCACATTGCCTCTGTGCATCTACACGTCTGCCCACTGTCAGCCTCTGAGCTGACTGAACACATTTGATAGACAGGTAGAGGACTTGAAGTTCTTACATTTTTACAAATCCAGTAAAAAGAGGTAGGGTATCAAGGAGATAATCAGATAATCTACCCTTACTGGTAGAAAAGCAGCAATATGAGCTCACCGGCTAGGTGGACACCAAGAATTCATGTGGGTAAATGACAATAGGAATGCCCTGACTTCACACTTTGTGCTCTACCAGTTACTGGCAGGTCAATCCCTGCAGCAAAAAGCAGGTAGTCTTCCCCAACTCTTTTTTTTCTATGGTAAGGTACAGAGAACAGGATTGGCAATGTAAAGATCTGGAGGCTGTCTGTGTAACTCCTGCCATCGTACTGGCCCTCAGTTTATTCTGTCTCTGAGAGAGAGACAGTCACTCAGTGAAATGGCTGCAAAGGCTTTTAATAGCCTCAGGAAGGGGACAGCAGAGAGATTAAAAATAATCTTGCGTGCCTTTTTTGCCTGAAGAATTATTTATAAGTTAGTAAGAAAAATGTATGTATACATCTGTCCCTGGTGCACAGACTAAATGTTTACTCCTTTTCCTTCTACCAGTAATTACCAATGTTGCATTACTGCACATATGCTTGATTTAAGACCCTACTGATTATGAAACAGTATAAGCTAGTACTTTCTGCACAGCCTGGCTGTCTCTCTGTCTTCCTTTGAAGCCATGCTGACAGGCGGTATTGCTGTGACTTCCTTGGCGTGAAGTTCTAGATCAAGTGAGATTAAAGAAGGGGTCAGAAGTTCACGCACCTCTATGAGAGCATTAAAATATCATAATGGTTTGCATGAAATTCCAAAGTCACTGAACACGACTACCCTTCTCACATAAGTTATTACCAGAAGATAATTCTACCCTGCCTGTGGCCCTAGGGTTCAAGATAAACAAAGACAATGAACTTTTGATGTGAATGAAAAAAGTCTTGGACACTGGTCCACTGGCAGGATTTTCTTGCATTCCTTTCCTTCAGTACTTTGGCTACCCTTCCTCAGACCAAAACTGTCGCTATCTCAGCCAGAGCTCTACAGAAAAGCTTGTGTCTTTACTTCACTCTAACACCTCTTATTAGTTCTCCACATTTCTACTGGACTTACTCCTACTTGCCTAGACTGCAGAGAACCACTAGAGAGGTGCACAAAAGACATGGGCCTTATATGATATGCTTTGTGGTTCAGTTGGGAAGCAAAACTCACGTGAGCAGCATTGTCAAGCGTCACTCAGACATATGCTTTGGTTCAGTTGGGAAGCAAAACTCACGTGAGTTCTAGTTCTGCCCTGAGCAGCATTGTCAAGCATCACTCAGATGCTAGAGATAGTCTAAAAGTATGTGCTGTAAGAAGCTGCATATTGTTTCAGACTAGTAACAGGCTACGCAGCAAACCCAGCAATGGAGTAAGAATGCATGATTCCCATGGTAGAATATGACATGTTAAGTTCAGTTGGGAAGCAAAACTCACGTGAGTTCTAGTTCTGCCCTGAGCAGCATTGTCAAGCATCACTCAGATGCTAGAGATAGTCTAAAAGTATGTGCTGTAAGAAGCTGCATATTGTTTCAGACTAGTAACAGGCTACGCAGCAAACCCAGCAATGGAGTAAGAATGCATGATTCCCATGGTAGAATATGACATGTTAACCCAGTTAAGAACAGGGTTTAGGATACCTGGGGTCTCCTTCACTTAACTAAGGAGGTTCCAGCCCAGGATTATGTTTCTCTGAATCTGCCAGTGGGACTCAAGTGAAATCCAAAGACACCAAGCGTCTTGTGTTATCAAAAAGCAGAACAAAACAGAATTTGGAATCTGCTCCAAAAATTTGGAGACTGCTCTGAAAACACAGAGTGTGAACTACTGGAGAACCCTCATTCACTGACAAAATTATTAGCTTTTGCTGATCAAAATACTTAGCAAGAGACAGGAAGGCTGACTCCAAATCCATTCAAGTCAGTAGAAAGGCTACCAACAAGCTTCATGAAGGAGCATAAGCATAGTGGTACTGGGTCAGAGCAAACAGTGATCTTCGCAGCATCCCATCTCTGACAGTGACATGTTACAAATGCCTAAAGGAGCTGTATAAGAAAAGGCTAAGTCCAGGGTGATATTTCTCCCTTTACTGCCTTCCAGCTCTGGCAACCTGCAGCTTAGAAACTTCCTGAGCCCAAGATTATATCTGCATCTTTGCATTTAAGCTTTTTTTGTAACTTCACTTGTTGCTGTTTCAAATAATTTGTATTTTTGGTATCCACAGCAACCAGAAGGAGTAAGTCCAACAGCTGCATTGTATGTCACGTGGAAAAGTACCTCCTTCTTGTTTAAAGCTGCTTTCCTCTGATGCCCCTTTAGCTCATTCATAAGAGACAACAAATAATCCCTCTTTATTTCACTGCTGCCTTTAACTACCGATTCCTAAGTCTTTCTTTCCCAAGCTAAAGAGATAGTGCCTATTTTGTCTTTCCACATATGAAGGTTTTTTCATACCTTGCAGCCCTTCTCTTTGGTTTTTTTTGCGTGTGTATACACGTCTTTCTTAAGACAAGGACATCAGAACGAGAAGCAGGATTCAGGATGTGGTTCACAGCTGAGTGTCACCTGTCATTAGGTCTCTTGCCATTTACTCTCTAACCAGGCATATTACAGCAGATTAAGCCCACATGCAGGCTAGGGCGCACAGCTCTGCACTGTTTCAGTTCGTAGTGGTGTCTCCTTATGGAAGACAAATATGTCCCTTTTCTCACTGCAGTTCTTGATGGACAACACGCCTTTGGGCACATATGCAGGGCTAGACTCAGTGGTGACACAAATACTGGTTTAAGTTACATCTGAGCAAGCAGTGGAAGTGTAATTCAGCATTCAGGACTGACAAGGTAGGAGTGCAGGAGAAGCTGACAGGAGAGGGTAAAAGTTACAGAATGGAGTAAGAATAAATTTGGCCTAGTGTGGAATGGGGGACAGCCCTGTTTCAGCACACATCACAGCTTAACGCTCAGTGATTCCTCAGCATAATGAGGAACATGCCAGTTTATATTGATCAAGACAGACAAGTTTTATTGCTGGGCTGTTAACTCCAGTGATGCAAGTGACAGCTTCCCCTTTGTCTACATTCAGGGCCACAACTGCGGAAGGTAGATGGTTCCCAAGTGTTGGTTGGGCCCTGTTCCAGGCTATATATATATGTATCACTATATATCTTAATGTATGTTTGCTAAAGATAACATGCCAGTATCAAAGATAAATGAGGCTCTCCAAGGCAGCAGTAGAAGCCCAGAGTTGGCTTAGCACCGAGTAAATCTTCTAAATGAAAAGTCAAGGCTGCTTCTTCCATGCAGACGTAGGTGTAGCCTGCTGTTATTCCTGTGCTACCATTGCTCTGCAACTGAATAAACCAAAGAAGGCATGCAAGGAAGCTCGGGGTTCAGAAGTAGGAATTTTCTGAGAAATGAAAGGGTCTTCCTCTTCCTGAGACTATCAGTATTACTGGGGGTATAATGACACTGTTTGTTCAAAGCAGGAATTTCTTGCACTTCCTCCCTCTGCAGCTTCTACCATTTCTACCCTCTGCACTCCTGACTAGACGTTTTTCTCCTGGCTGAGGCATGTGGAGTACCATGGGAGCCCTCCTCAGCTCTGCTTAAAGCACAGGACTTAACCCCTTTCCTAAGCAAGACGGAACGCATGGTAGGTTTGGGTACTGAAAAGCCAGAAAAGGAGATGTGGGAACCAATGGATAACTTTGGTTGGAATTTTTAATAGGGCATGTGGGTTTTGATACTCAGAGGCTACTGAAATTCAGCAAGTTAGGCATGAACCTAACCTGACCTCATTGAACTGGTCTTCCAGAAATACCATTCATAGAGATGAAATTACTTTTCAGTGAATGCTGAAGGAATCCAGGTCTAGAGACGGAGAAGTATTTGAGTGTTCAATTCACAGTAGTTTCAATGAGAGATGCTCAAGAGCAGCAAAGAAGGTTTTTAGCAATTAAGTTGTGAGATTGCACAGAAGGAGACCCAGAAACTCTGCTGAAGACAGCAAGGGACTGCTTGGGACTATGCAACAGTGGTGGTGTTAAGCCATGGGGCACCGTCCCCAGAACTGCTGGAGCAACTGCCTGGCATATTGGATGCCTTGACCCAGATGGAGCTTCGGAAGGAGGATGTAGCTGTCCAGGCAGGGAGTGCCTGCTGCCTGTCTTTGGGGCTGGGATGTTGGTGGCCTCTCTGGTGGGAGCTGTACTCTGACTGAAGCACTGAGTCTCCAAGGAAAAGGGCTTCAGGAGGAGGTGAGCAGACTGCAGAGCATCAGGGTGTACAAACAGGAGACCAACAGGGTCTTCACAGAGACTTTGGAGAGGGGAGTGCCTGAGCTCCACAAAGCAAAGGATGAACAACTAAAGACTATACTTGAACAAGACCTGAATGGAGACTTCCATGATGGGGAAGATCTGAAGTTTGCGACTTCTGGCACGAAGATCTGCATTTCCAAGACATGTGTAGCCAGCCCACTGGGAGAATGTGAGGAGTTGTTTTAAAGGAGACTTCAGAGCCAGCTGAGCCTTAACCAAGTTTATGTACCAAGAGGAAAAGTTGTGTAACAATTGATAGAGATTCCCTCCTGCCAACCTGACTTGGATGTCTCAGGTTCGTTGCTTTCCAGAAGTGCAGACTGGGACGTTGTGCAAGAACTCCCAAGGCTCATTCAGCCCTCAAACTCATTACACCCTGCACCTTTGATACCGTCAGCAGAACCATGGATAAATCAGAATGAGCTAGTGAAATTTATCAAAGGGTTTATGAATACTCAAGTAACACCCTTTGTGAGAAGCTCTAGCAGCCATGGGAGAACAGATAAAGTACTAACACAGATTAGAAATGAGATGGTAGGATGATAAACAACAAACTCTAGGGAGAGACACATAAGACTATGGAAGAATACAAGGGGGTACTCCCAGTGCTAATTTGCAGTGAGACTTGTTATCCTTTGAAGACCAAAAGAAGCCACAAGGAATGCCAGCAGGAGCAACTGGGTAATACGGCAGCTGATGAATTCAAGTGGATAAAACACACAGTAATGAATCCTGGAAGGGTCAAGCTTTTCATACATATTGCTGAAGTCTAAATTAACTTTCAGGAAAAATGCATGTGTAGGTCATGGAAACATCAAATCTGTGCCTAATGGTAATCAAATAAATCAGTTACGGGGCTGACTGTCATATTATTCCATTAAGGCTATTTTGTACTACCTTACTAATACTGAAGCATATATATTAAAGTTAGCACAGAATTAATTTACACTCACTTCACATTAGCAGAGTGCAAAGTGGCTGTTAGTAAATAATCATGACCAAGGTACAAATGGATGTGAGATAACTGCACGGAGCATGCAATGTCATCCACACCAGTGGCATGTCAAACTCAAAGACAATTTAGCATAAAATATAAATGTCCAAGAGTAAGGCAACAAAGGGGACTCGGGTAAGCATGGAGGAGGGTAGAAAGGCCAGTTGGGTGCTCCTGTTAACTCATTTTCACATCAGAAGAATAAAGAAGATTGTTGCTTCCATCAAACACTTTCTTAGAAGCAAGGGCTCTTTGGAGGGTGACAGGTGAGAGGGAGAAAGGGAGTAATAAAGAGACTGGAAAGCCAGAGAGCAGGGCGAATCCAGTAAACCTTGAGTCCCCACAAAACTCAAGGTACCATTTGGCCAAGAGACCTCTATGGAAACTCTTCACTGAATACAGAAATTAATATCCCAGCAGTGTGCTGAGGGTTCCTAGGCAATGCTTCCATCTAACACAGAGATTTTTCTCTTAAAAAAACCCAAACCCAAAACCAATTTTAAAAATCCTCAAAAGACAAAACTTAACAAAAAACCATAAAGTCCTATTACACTGATTTACTGCTGCTTACTTCCTTGAGGGTAGGAGAGAGAGAGGTGCTTACAAATAGTAGCTAGCTGTAAAGTGCTAACTACCACTAATACCTGGCAGTGGGCACAAAGAAGCATTCACACATTCAGCACACAGGGTCCTAACTGTAGCGGAAGTGAAATGTTGACTACAACTAAACGTAGGTAGTTAAATGTGCCCTGGTTAAATGCACGTGCACTGGTTAATGTGAATGCTTCAGGTCAGTGTTGTCTGCCACTCCTCATGCTGCCCTTCTCTCCTCCTACTTAAAAAAAAAATTGAGCTGCTATCCTTGTCTGAGAAATGATGAGTAAGGTAGTAGAAGTGAACAGAGGAATTTACTGCTGCTGTCAATTACAAAACTTGGCACACCCAGCCTGAAGTGACTTGGTTTTAAACCTTTGAGGGCGAACAAACTGAACACAAGCTGAACCAAAGAGAGATTCATGCCTGCAAAATGCATGGGAAATTAATGAATATACAGTAAGCTTCTGATTCTACAGCACCATCAACTAACATCCTACAGAAATGGACCCCATCTCCACTAACGTCCCTGCAATTCAATATGGCGTACTTCAAGATTTTGTCTGAAAATGTTGTACATGTTTAACCAACTACTCCATTCCACTCCCCAGAGATGTTTGCGTATCAGTGGTGGATGAGGTGATCTCCGTTTATAGTTTATACATAAGTTTGTACAGTGCACTGAAAGGCTCTCCAACCCAAACAGCCAATAATAAATTCATTTAAATTGGTTATTTTAATGAGAAGTGCACATTACTATGGAGAAAAGAACATATTGTTGCACAACCTTAAGAAAGGATATCAATACCAGAATTACTTCTGTCCTCTTTTCCAAATAAGCTTATAATCTATCTGGGTAACCACTGGGTATAGAGAGATTCATTTGTCGAGCTTCTTCACTATTGTTCCAGGTGTACGAAGGCAGGTCAATTGCACAGCACTGAGAGCAAACGACCTTCTCCCACAGCAAGCCAAGTCAAAATTACATTTGTGATCACTTTTGATACAGTTATGGTCACCTTAATTTCAAACAGTAAAATAGTAATTGACTGTCATCTTCTCCTTGCAAAGTTAAAAGATATATTGGACAGATTATGAGACTGGAAATTAGCACTGGAAGACTCTATTACCTGAAATCTAAGGATCTCTATGCACTTAGCCTTGCAGATGGTGAAACTGAGAGGCAGAAAAAACAAAAAGCAACTGGCCTAAACTGGAAAAAACTATGGAAGCTGCAAGAGTTTCTAGAAAATCCACTGCTGCTAAGACACAGTCGTTTGCATTTAACCATAGACAATAGAATTTTCTAAATTGCAAACTAAGTAAAAATTGCTCTTCTGGAAAACATGCATGCATCCCTAAATTTTAACATTAGTAGATAGTTCTGACAATCTTTAGTTTCTTATTCTGAAGCCTGTGCACAGAGAAGAACTGCTTGCATTGGAACTAGTAGCATTTTGCTTACCGTTGTGAAATGAACTACGCAATAGATTCCAATGATGACAAGGCCAATGATAATTGATGCAACAGCAACCCAGAGTGCATTGCGACCCAGTCTTTTTGACCCTTCTATATCTCCTTGATTATAACTGTTTAAAGCCTGTAGAAGAGAAACAGAGAGTTTGTGACTTTTTTTAAACAGAAATCTGTACACAAACCAATGTGACTGCTTTGAACTAACATTAAGTTCTGTGCACGTTGGTACTGTAGAAAGGACTTCAGAAAAGGGTGATTTGCCTTGTAAAAGTAAACATCCACTGCCAACAGTCCAAGGTAAGCAGGGAGTCCAGTTTTCTGTTCCACTCATTTTCAGTACATTTCATTGCAACTACAGTTCTTTTATTTTCAATGGTGAGGCTATATTCATATGATGAGTTTTCTTGTACACACCAGTGTAAGAGCTGTCAAATCAACTCTAATCCATCCATTTGCATAAATCAGTGGCTTTTATCTCTGGCAATATTTTTGCAGTATATGTGAACTGTTAGTTGGCCACTTCACTAGCAGTGAAATAAACTCTTACGCTTTATAGGACCATAAGCATGAAAAGGAGCATAAACAGGCTGCATTTTTACAGAAAGTCTCAGGAAAACTTCTTAAAAAAAGCTTACTAATTTCCTATTTTTCCAGTGTTTTACTTTCCAAAACAAACTTTGAAGAATTAATAGGTAGTTTGCTGGTGGTGGAAAGAAAAAACAAAACAAAGAAATATAGATCATCTGAACAAAACATCTGAGTGCCATCTTCAGGGGCTAGAAATTCTGTCCCTTTGCATTTTTGGAACACACTGATAATTATTATCATATACATCCTGAGGCATGCATCAGACATACAGATGATATCTCAACAGACTTGACTTTATCTCTATCCACCCATGATTTAGCAGATACTTTATATTCATTACAAGCAGAGATTGCAAGGTGTGATAGAACCACTCTGATCTTCTAGTCTTTTGTGAGACAGACTGTAGGATTTTCTGAATTAATTTTTGTTAACCAGACCATATTTTTAAAAGAAAAGATTCAGTGAAGGACACTGAAATATTCTAGTACACGAGTCTAACACAGTTTGTCATAACTTTTTCCCAAGAATAAGATGCTATCAAAGAATTTTAAGAAAGAGTATTATTACTAAGAATTATTTTGTAAGATCAGGAGAGTTTGAGTTCATAAACCATGACATTGAGTCCAGATTTCTTTATCAGATTGCACTATTGAACTATCTCAGCATGCTTCCTCAGGGAATCAGGTTAGTCATAATCTGTTCTTCAGTATCTCTAAGTATTCCAGGAAGTATCCCAGAAATGGGAGGTGTGGGGGGTGAAATATGGGGATCTGATCAAATGAACTGTTCTGTGGAGTAAATAATTCCGGTTGTCTTTAGAAAATGACTGCATGAGGTATCACCAACTGCTATTACAAAAGTGTTTTAGTTATGAATCACTTTTTGTAGCAAAGACAGAACAGCTAATTCAACAGACTGAAGTTCTGAGACTGTGGAGAGAAGGAAAGGAATGAACTTCAGAGGATACCAAGCATTGTTGTAGAGCCTTTTTCCCAAGCAGAAAAATAATTAGGGACATTATCTGTGTGTGTTCTGTCAATTAGTGAGCACACAGAAGTTAATGGGCTAGATGCATCCTTGGTGTTAGCACTGCAGTAAGATCACTCGTGCCAAGACAGTCCCAAAGCAATGAAGCCTATATTCCTAGAATTGCATCTCAAGGATAAGTGCAGGTAGTTATTCTCTAGTGTCTAAGAAAGGCTGACCTGCTGACACACTCTTGCCCTTAAAGAGAGCACTGATACATTTTTTTCTCTTCCTGGAAGCCTACGTGCCTAAACATTTCTCTATTTTATTTCCCTAAAGAATATCACTAATACCTCTGCTCTGCTGTCAAATTTCGTTGAGGTTGGCTAGTGGATTAAAGGATGTAGTGGGGAAAGAGGGAAGAGATGAAAATGAGAGACGGACACAAACACATAGTCAAATAGGATGATGCCACCTCTGATTCTCCACCAGTGCGGCCTCCTGTTACAAAGGGTGGCTGGCACAGTTCCTCTCACCTAAGTTACTCCACTGTTTTCAGCAGTCCTGTCTGCAGGAGAAAAGCTTTCTTAGGTTTTCTCAAAATACATTTGGGAAGGCCAATAAAAGGAGTATCAGGAGAAACATGGCTTGGCTTGGTCTTGAGCAGGCTGACTTCTCCTCCTGCCTCTGTCAGCAACTATGAATGTGACTGTGGCTACAGGGAGAAACATGGAGAGGCATCGCTGACACCCCAGCCCTGACTTTGTTCTCCCCACCCATCAAAGGACTCGCTTCCCATGACATCGAGAGTGGTCCTGCAAACACTCTAAACTCAGTTCTCCATACATGCGGTCTCAAGACTGAGACAGAGTTGTAAGCAAGACACGGCAGCACCAGCTTGCAGTACTGTGCAATCTTACTAATGTATTTAGGAAGTCTGGACAATGTCCATGTGATTTCTGCAGGTACTGCATAAATAATTCACCCTGTGCACTTTAATAAATAATGTCATTTTAATACAAATCCATGATGAAGAGGAGGAAAACAGCATTAATGGTAAAGAAGAGGATTTGGGAGAGACAAGAAGGAGACAACAGTTTCTTTATTAAGAGGTTTAAATTAAATGGCATAACTTAGACAGCATTCAAGAAAAAATAAGAGATTTGGGGGAGTGGTTGGGGTCTGATGTAAAGCTCTTTGAAATTCATTTACTTCCGTCTGCTTCAAAGGGCCCTTGGATCAAGCTTCCAGTTTTCAATGTTAGACATAGACAACATTAACTGTTAAAACCTTAAATGTTACATCTGTTTATTTCCACGGGCTAGGCAATATAGGTGCCTGCATCTGCGTGCAACATTTGGTCTGTCCAACTTTTAAAACAAATTTCAGCCATTTTCAACCTAATACCATATGATTTCTCAGGTTTCTGCTACCTCACTCACTATGAAGTCATAAACTAAATTAAAGCCACAGTTCTGCAGCTGCTTATTTACTTGAGCAATCTCAGTGACTTCATCAGGTTCACACACATCTATTTATAAAAGATATTCTCAGTTCAACAATGAAGCAACTTAACCTCATATGAACAGAAATTTGCTGAATTAGCTACAAACTATTAATCATTTTTAATGTGCATTTTCTGTTCCACATTCCCAGAGCACCGTTTATGGCAAAAGCAGAAAGAATACTGAATTACTTCAGAAATCCTCCTCTACATCTCTTACCAATCTGGGCAGACCAGACTGAGGTTCTCCGATCAACATTTTCTATGCTTTCCATGAACCAGGCTGTAACAAACCTTATCTGGTTGTGCCTGGAAATGAAACACTCTCTCTAGTTCAGATCAAAGGAAGAATGAGATATACTGGCTCAGTATGACTCCTCACCGTGAGAACAACTTACAGGGAAGGAGAAGAAGAGGGGCGACTCGGGGAGCAATTCAGAACCAGGCTTGATCTCTGCTTTTTGGCAAATGAAACAGGCAGGTGATGAGCAGGACACAATGAAAGGGGAGTTTGCTCTGCAGGTTGTATAGCAGCATGCAAGCAAACGCTGGACTTCTGTGTCTCTGGGGACAGGTTGAAAGTGGCGTTGCAGAGGAAAAGCTTACCAGTTTGCAAAGATAAGGGCCGTGCAAAAATGCTTAAGAACAGCTGCTGAGCCTTGCTGTTTAATAGTCCTGAAGTAGGTACAGGCTGTCCCATATGGTATTAGATGTCCAGGTACCTACAAGCTACTTAAAAAAAAGCTGTATAAATAATAAACTTTCCAAATAAACTTTCTAACTAAAGAGAAGTACAGCTGTACAGGAACATTGGTCACTATGCTAGTCACTGACCTGACCAAAGCCAACACACTGTACATGGCTCGTTAGGATCCCAATTAGAAGAGGTGACCCCCTCAGAAAGCAAGTTCCATCCTTTGCTGTCCCATGACTTCTACCACCCTCTTGCTCGTTGTCTCTGCTTAAAGAAACTAACATACAGACAAGGCATCTGAATCCAAGGGTAACAAATACAGTTGAACTTGTTACTATCAGAGGCAAATGAGCCAAGACTGTCACAGCTTGACCACATATGTTGTTTGAAACATGCAAATGATTAAACAGAAATATGTCAACATAAAGAGGGAGTTAGGAGCAAACAATCAGGGAGAAATAGCTTTTGAGAGACTGTTTTGGAATTGTTACAAATCTAAGCCCCTATGGAATTAGATGACTAGTCTGACATACGGATCTTTGAAATAAAGACAACTGAAGGTGCTGTACTGAGAAAGGCCAAAGTTTGTTCAACTATCAGACCTCAGTGCTGGTATTAGAAATATCTAAAGGATTCATTTTTCAGAGTTGTCCCACAGCCTCCCTCTAGCTCTGATTCCATGAGTCAGATACAACCAGTCCACCTGAGCCAGTTCTCAGATACAACTGCCAGTTCACTGCCAGGTAAGTGCTCTTCGGGTTCACGATAGGGGGAAAAGACATGACTGCAGATAAGGAGCCAAAGAGCTCAGTGACACACTGCCCAGCCACAGCCTCGCACAAGAGAAGTCTCTTCTGTCTCATGAGCCTCCTGACTTGGTACCTGCACCCCACACTCCTGCCCTTATGCCTGTGGTCTCACCTACGTGAGAAAGAATAAGGAAAGTCTGAGCGAGGCACCTCTGGGGTTGAGTGAGCCAACTAATTGTACAGCAACACAATACAGCTGCTGGAAGCAACAGGAAGCAGGAGAACCGACAGCATCTGGCTGGAACTGCAGAAGAGTACTGAGGA
This sequence comes from Aptenodytes forsteri, assembly GCF_000699145.1. Classification (NCBI taxonomy): domain Eukaryota; kingdom Metazoa; phylum Chordata; class Aves; order Sphenisciformes; family Spheniscidae; genus Aptenodytes; species Aptenodytes forsteri. The sequence continues at coordinate 580,378 of NW_008796167.1, read as the reverse complement.
GAACAGTAATCCTACAGCCAGGAGTCCTGGCCAGGACCCTGGGGAAAACAGATCTGCATTTGCCAAAACTGCCAAGCAACCCTCGCACCTGCAGGTGACCAGCAACAAGTTTGAGGGGGCTGCTCTTGTAATGCCAATAATATATCAACACACTGATGCCATTAAGTGTCTGTTCTACTAGCTATCCTCTTACCCCTATCATGAGAAACAGATTTCTTTCACAAAGGAGGTAAGGAACAAGAAAAGGTTATCACCACAATAGGGAGAACTTGGGAGAGGTTGATTCTAAAAATATAGTCGAGGTAAGATCTGAAATGGTAAGGTTTGTGCCTGCAAAGGTGAAAAAGAAGTGAGGAAACCAGTGCTGGAGTTGTAAATGGGGCAGCAGAAGAGACTGTCATTTAATTCGGGGGTGTGTTAGAGCCCAGACTCTACTTTTAGAGTGAAAACATTGTCTGAATTGAGGGCACTTAAGGAGGACATGACACAGGCAAACAGGGTGCTGAACCATGCCCCTCTAGAAGCCAACAGCACTCTTCCTTCCAGGCCCATTCTAGGAAGTGGAAATTTTCTGAAGAACTCCACTTCTATGGGTCTTTCTCTCTTCTGACACAAGATCTCAGGCAAGCTCTGCAGACTATAAAGGTATCTTCTGTAAGAAAAGAAAATAACCCACTTAGCAACTCTAGGAAACAAGCTGAGAAAGAGAGGGAGGATGTAGATCCCGTAAGTAGAAATACTATCAGCATAGGTTAAAACGCAGAACCTGGAGTTCAGGTTAACGGAGCAGTTACGGGTTGCAGCTCTAAAAGGCAGAGGAATCGGGCTGTGGAAAGTAAGTTGGACATGTTATTTTCATGGAAAAGGAGAGGGTTTAGGTAAGAATTATGTTGAAACAGAAGGCATTCACATACAGTGGAGATTATTGTTTTGGTTTTTGTTTCCCCCCTTTAAGGGAGTGGGCAGCTGAGACCTGCACAGACTGTTTAACATTCAGGAAGTGCTCTTCCCACCCTGGTTTCTACATATCCCCTGGTGACAGTTACTTAAGCCTGACTCCAAAAGCCTGCATGAACTTCAACTAGGGTGTGGGTGGAGATTTCTCCATATGGGGTGCAAAAATCTTTAGAGGCCAAATTCTGTCCTTGACAGTTAACTTCTGTGCAGCCCCACTGCTTTGGCGAAAGCACTGTCACAGTGAACAGATGCTCACAGCCCCAGATCATCAGCTCTCATTACTTTATATAGCACCATAAGTGTCCGCAGACAGAAAGGATGCTGGGTACCAGCACAACCAAATCTTCTCAAATGAAGGAAAAGAGCATATTGTGTAGTTAAGTTAACAACAAAGAAAATAAATGTGGAAAAAAATAAAATGACAGCTAATACTTATCTGGACAAAAAAGGTTGTGAAGATGGCTTTGGAATAGCTCCTTTAAGTGCTTTTCAAGCTTAAGCACGTATCCCGACATTCAGGTGTGATTTCTGATCAATCTTACTAGTTTTAAAAGTGTGCGCTTTAGTATATTTTTAGATATATGTAATTATCCTTATACTTAATTGCAAAAAGAAACAACTATATTTTTACTTACCTTTTCAGCCTGGCTGTCAGAGAAAAGGATGAAAACACACAACATGTTTTAAACCCTTTTCAGCTCCTAAACAACAGAAATACATTGCAGTATTACTGATTACACTGATCATGTATCCTATTAGAAAAGTCTGGATCTAACTCTGCAACTTTTAACTCAGAGAAGATTCTGTTCTAACAATCCCTTTGAAGGTAACAGGATTGCTAGATTATTAAGGACTATGCAAATCAATTGTAGGAGTGAGGCTGCTCTCTCAGTATACTCGATACTCAATTTTATAAGGGTTTTTGCCAACAACCTACAATCATTATTGTTGTGTGTATTATTCTAGGCAATGGTTAGTATCAGGCTAAAGAATCTGTTTACTGGAAAAAAGGCACTTCTATCATATTTGATTAGCTGAAGTAGAAACCACATCTGCTCCTTTGCAAATCTGATTTCTGCTTCCCAGTTGCCACTTTCACACATAGATACGATGTCCAATTCAGTGTGCGAGTTAGTTGATGTAACAAATCCCATTAATTGGGATAAACCTCCCTCCCTTATACAGCCTAATATTGAAAACTTGTTTTCAACTGCCTTTCACTCCACGTTTAATATCTGCTGCTGGGATAGCTAAGTGGACACCCTGACTGAGCTGCTGATGCTCTCAGGCTCGCTGCCTCACCTAACTGTCCACACACGCCAGGGACAAGGGGTTAAAAAGGCGGCTGGATGCCCCTTACCCTGACGGCTCCTCCAGCCCCGCTTTGCTCCTGCAGGTCCCGGCCGGGAGCGCCGCGGCTGGGGGCCGGGCCGGCGCGGAGAGCCGGAGGTCGCCCCGCCAAACACCCAGCCCCAAGCCGAAGGTCGCTTGGGCACCCGGCGGGGGTGCTACTCACCATGACGGCGAAGACGAAGGCGACGATGTTGACGGGATAGGCGGGACAGAAGCAGGCGAGGATGCTGAGGAGCAGGTAGTTCTTGGGCCGCGGCTGCGGCGGCCCGGCGGGGAGCTCATCCTCGATGTTGGTCTCGGGGCTGTTCTCCAGAGCCCTCTTGATGTCGGCACCGGCGGGGAGCGCGGACATGGGGCTGCGGTGCGGCGAGCGAGCGGCTCGGAAAGCCCAGCGCCGCGCACCGGGCAGGCGTGA
>NW_008796167.1:517829-577395 GCF_000699145.1 Aptenodytes forsteri | reverse complement strand
CCCCCGCCCCGCCGCCGCTGGCACGGCGGGGTCCGGAGCCACATGGCCTTCGGCTGTTCCGGTCTTTTCCGAAACTTTTTAACTGTTTTCAGTTAAACGACTTAACTGAGTTTGCATTACCCCCGGGGAGATCTTCGCTGCGTTCTTAGACTCTCATTTCTAGCGTCAGTGAGCTCCATCAGCAAGTGGTGTAAAGTCTGCAAAGGCATTTCCTTTGATCTGGGCTGAATTTGTCATCTCCTAACCCCAGTGACTTGCTAAACTTAGTAAAACCATGAAGGAGTGGCAGAAAATAACCAACTTAAAGCATTTAGTGGCGCAGGCCCAGAGTATTTTGGCCAATTTTTAGCAAGTGATTCAGTCCTTACTGAACATAACATCTGTAAGGTGAAATCCAATTTTGGGGATGCAGGAGGGGGAGCAAGGAAATGAATCTTTATTATTTCCAAAACCTACTGTATGGAAAAAAAAAACAACCACAAAACAAGTAAATAAAGATCTGCTTCCATCATAGTTTTGAAGTTGGTGAGGAAAAGTGTAACAGCCTGCACCCAGGAAGGAACAGGCTCTGTTTCTGCCTTGTGATACAAGAAAAAAGAACTTTATACCTGCGTGGAGCTGCAGCAAAATGGAGAGACTTCCGATCAGATGAAGGTTGGAGTTAAGATTTTGCTCTGCCTGGCTCCTCCTGAGAGGATTTCATTAATTAAAGTTACAGAAAATAGTAAGGTGTATTTAGAGCTTTATGAATGAGCTACTTCTATCACTGGGAGTTTTGCAATTGACTTGAATGGAGCCACGATTTCCCATTTCTGGATGTCATCCTACAAGATAAAATGCAGTCAACACAGTAAAGACATAAGAAATATAGGTGCAGTATTTTTACTTCCCTAGACGTTAATCATCTCTCAGCTGCATGCCTGGAATATAATGTAGAATGAGAATCTGCTGATCTATCAAAACGTCAAAAGAAAAGACTCTATATCTTTAGGAAAGAGTAAGAAATACCAAAGTTATATCTGCTTGCCAATGTACCCATTAGTGTTCAGGCACAAGCTCTTTGTAGCTGTAAAATCTAAAATATGTTTGTTCTCAGGGGACTTTAAACAGCCACCAGACAAGCTTAGAAAACACAGTTCACATCACACCACACAATTACTTTTAGAATTGATTTCAGTAGGGATGGAGGCTGCGGACTTACCCTCTGCAAAGAATCAGCATCTTCCAGGGCCACTCGAGCCTTTAATCCATGAGAGCACTTTCAGGGAAACACTGTAATGGCTTAATGAGTTTGAGTTCGTCTGCTTGTAGCGGAAACACTCACAGGTAAGTAAGAACCTATTATCAGGCATGTCAACGAGAACATCTAGCTTACATGGGACAGTTTGAGCCATTAATGTTGAACATAAGCACAACAAAAACCTGCCGGCAAATCAACTCTATAGAGAAGGCAAAGTTGTGTGCAGAGATTAGCCAGGGAGACTTGAAACTAGGGTATGAGGAAAGGATGTAGATTCTTACTGTCTAACGTCAGACATTTAGTTGAAGCACCTTTATGGGGGACCTCCAAGAGGGCGATTCAGAGACTGATGGAGTTACCAGTCACATCAGGCCAACAACCTGCACTAAATCTTTCTCTGAGGACCATGATCTGTAGGAGGAATCTGTGCTCTGTTAAGTTGGACCATGTGAATCCCTTCCCAGGTCTCTCAAAGACACAGACCTAATAGTAGAACCTGGGGTTCCTTGTGGGTTTCTAGAAACAGTAAAGTTTAATTGTTAAATGAGGCTGCTAAGGGATGCTAATGGATTGTAAAGAAAGCAGGAGAGAGGAAGTAGTGAGATGTGTGGAGCTACAAAAGATATTATAGATGTTCAGGGGCAATTTGTGATAATGAGAGCTCATTAAGAGGTTCTTGAGACAAAGGGTTCTGTCATGAGGCAGTTGTTGTAGCTGAATTTAGTGGTTTGTTTTATACAGAAGATGGGTTAAAAACCAAGAAATATATCCTGTTAGGACAAGATTAAATTTTAAATGGCACTGACTTGTAGCTACTTACTGAGGTAAAGAGAAAGAAGGAGGTATTTAGCCAATAGTTTGGTTTCATGGACTGCAGTGATGGAGGGTAGTTATATTCCGGAGAACCCGGGAAAGGTTCTTACATCAGAGGGAAGAACCACTGTGCTGAGATGGCTCAGCAGAAAGCTGTGAAAATTATTTAAGAACATTAACTGACAGTTTTAAGATGTAGTTCCACGGAGAACAATCATAAAAATAGGCCTCCAAGAGAATGAGTCAGAGTACCCAATATTCTTGCTTACAGCCTTGCACTTCAAGCTGAGTCTTGAAAAAGAAACATCACTCTGCACAGAGCAGAGATTTTCCCAGTGATATGAGTAAGGCAAGATGCTGGCTAAATTGCTTATCATGATGGGCAAAGCAGATGGGCTAGACATATGACAGTTTCAAGGTATTATTTTTTTTTAAAAAGGTCTTCTTCCCCTGATTTCAGAGGGTGCTATAGCTTGACAGCAGGATTTGTTGTAAGGCAGAATGGTCTCTCCACCACACTTTGCTGTATTGCTGGCTGGTAGGACTCTCCTCAAAGGCATATTCATGGCTCGCAGTGGTTCTGGAAAGAAGTTCCAGTGTCTGCACACACAAGTCAAAGCCCACATAAAGAACAAAAATGGTAGTTTAACGCTCAGGGGTTGTTTGGTACTAACATGTATGTCCAGACAACGTGATACAAGGAGCGTCCTCATTGGTTCTCCACAGCACTGAGAGAGCAGAGTCTCTGCAAATCCTGAGCACTCTGAACTCTTCTCAAGTGTAGAGTCACGTCAGAAGGAGCTGGTGGGACCTCGTACTGGCCTGAGAGACTGGTCAGATGGGCTAGGCTTCCCTAGCTCAGTGTAAGGTGAGGGAGGCATTTCCAGATCACAGTTCTTGCGGGAACAATGTGGCAATGTGTCACCAAACTGGCCTTACATGGGACTGTGTTTGGTTAGCACAGTCAATCCCTACGCAGCAGAGCTGGTGACGTTCAACAAACCTAATTTCAGATCAAGCTCTCTGCTCTCCTATGGCAAAAATCAGCACATTGCTCTTTCCCAACTACTCTTAGAAAAAAAAGAGCGTGACTGAAAATTTTTAAGAGAGTGCAGCGTGCCCAACAGAGCAATAGTAACCTGACAGTAATGCAAACAGTATCTTTCTAAAACAAGCTATCTGTTATTTCTCAGTATGGTCACACAGCTGCCTATCATTGCCTCTGTTTCCAGCCCTTCTGGGTTATTAAGCAGAAAAAAGGACTATAGAAATAATAAAGGAGACCTGTGAGCAACACTTTTATACTTTTCCAAAGAACTCTTGTTCTCTGGCTAGATCATGGACTCAAGCCTTTCTGAATACAGCAGACAAGATGTTTGCAGGAACCTTTCTCCACCCAGAATTAAACGCCGCTTTCAGGGAAGGAGGTCACAGTAACAGTCAATGGCTACATAAGGCTCCAAGCTGAGTTCTACTTACCTGAAGAAAAAATCCTCCCAAGCATCTTCCAACATTTAGCCGTACTTTATCCTTCCTGAGAGAACAGTAAACCTGGCTACCTTGTAATCCCAAGGGAAGAGAAAACTATGAACTGGAAATTAAGTAATTCAATGTCTAAAATTCTCATACTGTATCCATTGCACAGTAATTTAAAATTCTTCATATACTTCATCGCAATATCTCATGATAGTAAAAACCATCCCTGTTTTGCAAATGGAACAAGCAAGCCTGTGGGGATCAAGGCTATGTATACACAGCAGGGCTGGTACTTCTGTCATGTAGCTCAATGCTCTGACTCTCCCCTTCCCCCAAAAGGGGGATCACCTGGAGATGGGACACATGAGATTGGATGGAGGCCTCCCATATTCCAAAAAGTAGTATTTCAGCTTGATTTAATAACTGCTTGTACAGAAGTATTCTTCTACAGGGGAGCAGGGGAAAACTAATCCACCCTTTCATTTTTAAAGACAATTCTGTATCTGGTCATTCTGGTCTTGACAAGTACGTGGAAACATCCCTTCCCTGCTTGCTGTTCATTCTCATGATTGTCAGGCCATTTAGCAACACTTCACAAATTCAGAGACCGTGGCTATGAAGGAACAAAGACAGAACTGCATTATTGGTTCCTGTTGCTAGTAAGTTATAAAGAAATCTGTGTCACCCAAGCAGCTATTGGAGGGAAATGACTCCCTGTTTGTTCCCAGTCAGCAACGCCAAACGAACCAGTGTTTCCAGGGTCTCCAGCTTTTCCTCTTTGCAGGCTTACTGCTAAATCAGTCCTTTCTTCTGTACATTTTGTACATTTCAGTGTCCAAATTTGATTTGCACTGATAGGTCTCTGCTTAGAAGCCTCTATTTATATTGAACTGAGGTGAACTGTCTTTTTTACTTCTGCCTGAACTTCAGCTGCAGAAAACATTCTATCTGGGTTTTTTGGGGGTTTTTTTTGGAGGCCTTAAACCCATACCTCCACAGTTTGGGGTTTTCAAGTTTTGGACCAGAACTCTGTGCCTGGTGCTTATCGTTAAGAGAGAAGCCGTATTTTTGAATCGAAATTGCAGTTAGAGTTGAACAGAAGTTACAGAGAATCCTGAATGGGGTGAGATATAAGAAAGAGCTACCCTAGTTGTTATTGATCTTCAGATAATCCTTTGTAATCTTATTTGGTTGGCTTTTAGGAAACTTACTGCAGAAACTTACAGAATGTTTATTTGAGTGTGACATTTCGTCCTGAACTCAGAACAAGGAATAAAGTAACTCAGAATAAGGAATAAAGAGATAGCCTCAGTGTGATGGCAGTGAATATACTATTATTAACCAACAGAAAATTTGGATAAAAATGGAGATTATGTTAATGAGTAAAACAGGTACAGCAGATGACTAAGCAGTACTAAGGAATGCAGGACTACTACAGTTTCAAGACGTGCAAAAAGAAAGAAATCTATTGTAATTCATTGTGTTAACCCCAACACAGCTGTACCATGAAGGTTTACTGGCAGGCTTTGGGAAGTAGCCATTATGCTTTTGATTTTAGATGTTTTGGTATCTCCTAGCTGCTGTTTGTGTGATAATGTTGTTTGTATAGTGGAGCTTGTAGATAGAAGCAATTTGTACAGGCATGTTGAAAGCACTAAACTTACTTAAGCATGAAAAGAAATGAGAAGGGAGAGATTTGGGAGGCTGCTTTAGGCTGCTTACTGCTACCTGTCATTTAGCAATTCAAAATGAATATTTGGATCAAATTCTTCATCAACATTACGCAAAGGAAATTGTTGTAATAAGCTATCAGTTGTTCCTAGCTCTGAAGTAAGTTTCTCTATTGACAGTATCACAGAATGTTCATAAACTCCATTCAGGCAGTGCTGGACAAACTAAAAACCCTTTATCCAGGACACAGAAAGTTACTTGAGGGCCCTTAAATTCCAGTTGATTCAGTGGGAGCCTAGCAAAGGTGTTATTAATTTATGAGGCTGAATCAGATAGGTACAGTTTACTGGTTTTCGTACATATTAAATACTCACATATTATACTTATTATACTTAGACGGGGAGCTGTTGTATTATTTAACTGAATAATGGAGTTAAGGAGTTACAAGAATAATTTTGATGGTGATTTCTCATGGAAGGCACAGCAGTGGGTGGACTTATAAAGAAGACAGAGACAACTTGTCTGAAAATTACTTCTTTTCCATGAGAAACAGATAGAGTCAACATCTGTGCGTGGCACAAATGTTGAATCAAGAGGTCTATCTGCCCTTTAACACTCTGCCATAAATAAATGAGAACATTCAGGAATCAAAGTGTAATGGCTGGAAGGATCCATGTTCCATTCCTTAAAAATGGTGGATCAGGATTCTTTTTGCTATTGTATTTCTGTGGGTATTACTGAGTCAGCAGTGTCTGTGGGGCTGATGCATTATTCTACCACTGGGATTAGTGTACGCTGATGCTGTAATAGGTATTGTGAGAGAAATGCCTTTCTTAGCTTAAACATAACTGCAATTTTACCCTTGCAGCTGTATACTCTTATTTTTCATTGTGAACTATAACTGTGGGCTGTGGCTTTGCAAACATCAAAGATCCATGATGAGCTGTTACTTTGATAAATTATTCATGGTAAATAAATATGTGAACAGGAAAATGTCCATATAAAAATGAAAGTTTCCTTCACGGTCTGAGAGTGTTTTTTCATTCACTGATAAACTTAGGAAGTACTGTCACAATTTGAAGCCAATAAATAAGTTGACTGTGCAAACCTGCTAGCACTTAAACGCAGGTGAAAATGTCTTTATATGTTTTTCATGATCTATCCTTTTCCATTCTATCTGTTGGCTTCTGACCTGTCTGATTTAGTCACATATCAACATTAAAGGATCTGTTAAGCCAGCTCAGACAGCAGTGGGCATCTGCTCAGAGTTGTGGGTGACCTGTGTTGTGCTGTGAGGAGCCCTTGTTTTATCTCACTGTTCCATTTCCCTGCAAATGAGTTCATGTTCCTGGAAGTTTTTCTCCTTGTGACAAGACAGTCTGTTGCAGCAGTGAAATGGCAGGATTTATCTTACCTCACTTTAACCATCTGAAAACAGAGCATCAAAGCTCAGCTAAGTCAGATTTCCTTTAGAATCCATGTGGAGAAGAACGCACCCAAAGTGAGTTTGCATGCCTTAACAATTAAAAGTTAGGGGAGATGAATCCTAGGCAGAAATTTTGCTTATAAGTCATTTCTAAAGCACATTTTAAGTCCCTTACCATGCTAAGAAGTGTTCTTAGCAGCTGCCTTCTGTAGCATGCCTGAAAAGCTATAAAATTTAGGCTGTGCTGAATAGAAGCAGTTGCAGAGGCTAAGAACCCTTGCAAAAAAACCATTCAAGCCTCTCCTCTAATGAAGGAGTCTAGCATACGTATCCTCACTGGTCACTATCTTTCTTCTTGGGCCAGGTGGTTATTCCTCAGGTAGGCTTGTCCCTGGTTACTATGGGCCTGTCTGGGATACAGAGTGACCGGATGCAGCCAATACACTTGTGTGTTCGTTGACGCCTGCTATTCTTGGGCCAGGTGGTTATTCCTCAGGTAGGCTTGTCCCTGGTTACTATGGGCCTGTCTGGGATACAGGGTGACCGGATGCAGCCAATAACACTTGTGTGTTCGTTGACACCTGCTATTTGTCTGACAGCTAGGCAAGGACCAAAAAGTATCTTCGTGCTGTTAAGTTTGACTGATCAGGGACTGGGTTGTGCTTTTTGACCAAAGAGAGATAATATTCAGGGATGTACAGCAGGCAGTACACTCTCTGCTGGCATAATGTAAGTGCTGGTGTTGACTTAATTGCTTTGACTCCGGCTCTCACGCTGCCCTATTCCTTACACATTGGCAATATTGAGACTTTTTTCCTGAAAAAATCCCACAGACCTTAGCGTGTACTAATTGCCTGACTGAACTCATGTTTGGATTTGCTGCTCAGAGTTAGCAGTTATTAAAACTCTTAGATATACTTATGTATGTTTCATTGTGTTCCACTCATGTTTTGCAAGGGACTGAAATATTAGCAGTTTAGTTGAATACATTTGGAAGATGTTAAAATAGACTGATTATGTTTTGAAACTTTTCTACAGCTGAGAAGTGTAGTGTTTTTCAAATTTAGACCTTCATCTGCTAAGAATGTTATCACACACTGAGGTTCCAGTGCTAGTTTCTGGTAGACAGTATCGTTTATGTAATCTAATTAAAAACAATGTTGATAGAGCATTTATTTAAAATACATTGTAAAGAAAATATATTTCTTTCTCTGTCACTGTGTGTGGACAGCCTGTACTACATTAAATCTAATTTTACCTGTTTTCTCCTAGGAATAGTTACTACTAGGGGGTTTAATAGCAGACACCTTCTCAATTAGATCGTTCTTCTTTTAAACTGGGCACCTAATTTTTCAGATTTCCTGCTGTTAGAATTGATTTCAGATGTGGCTGTGCAATGCAGGGCTGTGCAATGCAGCCTTTTGGAAATATTCATGAACATTTATTTTCTAGGAGTTTCTGAAAACATTTTTAACAGACCTGTTAGTTTAAGAATTTGAACAATTTTGCCAACTTGAATGGTATTTGTATTATCAAAGAAATTGCAAAATAATTTGTACCAGCAAATAACTGAAAAATGCTGTTTTGAATAATTTTCATAAATTTAAATGTTTATGAAAGTGTTTCAGGATTATTTAATATTATTTGATCTCATTCTGTTAATTAAGGCATTGGATACAGACAATGAATTTAATTAGTTCTCACTCACCCCACAGTCAATCTGGAATCTCTTCATAGACTTCTCTGGATCAGCTCCAGCTTCACACAATACAAACGAGCAAAACACAGGCGTGGCTATGCGTATTGTTCTGTGGCTGGAGTAGGTCAGTTATGTTACTTACAAATAGGGCAGGGCTTGAACCAAAAGGCTAAATGCACCCATTAGGGAAAGTTTGGGTTTGGACTCAGATCTGAACTTGTGGGATAAGCTGAATAGTAATTCCCTTATAAATAATTAATATACTTAGCACTTTTCCATTGCATAGCATCCCATAGGAACCATCTCTCCTTCTCTCACACATATACACGTGTACTCTTCTTTCATTAAGGATTCCCAAATACAGCAATTAGAACAGTCATCAGATTTGGATCTGACTGATCAATGCCACTCCAGCTTTATTTCAATGTAATTGCAGTGACCTAGAGTGCACTGGTGAACATGGCTCAGAGCTCATTTAGCTATTGCATCAGGAGGTCATTTAATGGGAAAAAAGCAACTGAGACACTGTTTCTGGGATATGGAGCCCACCAGGAAATGACCTGGATGTAGACATAACAGGACGTGATTCTTTTTCCTAATTTATACATTACATTTATCACAGTTCCAAAAAACCTGTTCAAACGTATAAACTCAGTGTTCGCTTTTGTCCTGTGATGTCAAGTCAAGCTGCAGTGCAGATAAAGCTACTGATTGGGTAGACATGAGCACATCAGACTGATAAATATGCAAATATTCTATTTTGGCACAGTATTGCCATACTATGCTCCATGGCTGTCAAAAATCCAGATGCAATACTATCACAGAAAAAATGCTCCTTGGAGGGCTACTCAGAAAACTGAACTGTACCCATATACCTCTAGTCAGGTGATTTCTCTTAGCCCCCTCTATAGCTAACAGCGAGAGAACTGCTTCTCCAGAAATGACCAGAATCCAGAGTACCTACACTAACTTGTGTGGGTGTAGGTACTTCTGGATTTCTGTGGGGGTGAAGGGCTTCTTGACCCCTTTAGCTATAGAGGGGGCTGTAACTGTAGAGAAAGACTGCCTGGCTAATGTTCCTTGCCTATGACTGAGGAGTCTGATTACCCATTGCTCATCCCCACACAGTTTCCATACTAAATGATTGTTTTGTTTAATAATTCCAGTATTTTCTTTTTACACTTCATGCATGAGGAAATCTGGTAATTCTCTTGTGGAATTTGGAGAGGGCTTTTAAAAAAGTTGAACAATATTCAGTCCTTGCTCATGTCCTGGATTCTTTTTATAAGGGTGCCGCAGAATGCACTGCAAGCCTGCAGTAATCAAGTCTATCTTTTTTCAAGAGCAAAAGCTTGCTTTTCTGTCATTTTTATCTCAGCCACTTAGATTATATGGGTCACAGTTCTTCCTCTTTTCCTACCACAAATGGGAACAGTTGGACATTGTAATCTTCCCTCCACACTTTTTGCGTGAAATTTTCATTATAGACCATACTTATTTCCCTTAGCTGCAACCTGCCCTACTTTGTAAACATGGTTTGAAGAACCATAGGTAGGAAACAGCCTCTTGAAGACAAGCATTTGTTAGAATATTCTGAGAATTGTTCTAATAAACTATCTGTGCAAGACAATGTTTTGATAACTGTTACAGTAATCTGGCATTAGAAATAAATTAGATGCCCCAGTTGTCAACCATGATGGGTTCTTTTAAAAATCCACTACAATTTATAGCACAATGATTAAATCCATCATTTAAAGTTAGGTGTAATTTACAATGCGATGTACTAAAATATAGCCACCCTAATAAAAAGCTATATAAATCACATAGAAAACAAACAACCATTTGCCAGAAAAAAAAAGGAAAGACATGTCAACAAAGAAAAAAGCCTTTCTTTTTAGCCTTTCCCTCCTTTAGGGTCTAATCCTACCCCTGTGAAGTGCACTGCAATGGTCTAGTTCAACAATGGAAAATCAGAATCTTGAAAACTGACGTTGTTAATCAGGACTGACACCACTGAAAATAATGTAATTGTGTGGGGCTGATGCAGTAATCAGTTTAAAGCCTGCAGGAGATTTGTGTAGCTATAGCATGCCAGCTCCTTTGGAAGGCATATTCTGATGGGAAAGAGTTAACTTTGAGGTTGCTCTGCTTTGTGCAAGAGCAAATTCTTTATCTTCCAGTGGAATATACCCTTTATTGCCCTTCTTGACTGCAGAATAATCTAGGATCTGCCTTTTATTCCTTAAGACCGCACTTTAGTATGGAAATGGCCACTTACCGCAAAGAGGAAGAGAGTCACAGTCAGCTGTGGTGGCATCCTCAAAACATGGAACTCAGTGGGTGGTTCAATGGGATGAATGCTGCTGTTTCCCTGCCCTTCTGGCATAGCAGCAAAAGAGCGTTCCTCGCTTCTCACTGTTGAAAGGGCTCCTGAATGAGTATCCTTTCTGCTTCCTGTTACCCTGATGAATAGACAAATACAACTTCAAACATGCTACAGTCACACTGGTATGTTGGACTGTTACCCAACAGTATCAACTTTTCCCTCCCTCTCCAATTTTGTCATAAAACACAAGCATCAGGTAGACCAAAATGCATCTACATCCCATCTTTGACATTGGCCAATGACAGATGATTAAGAAGAGTACAAGAAACAGGGCAATTTCAGGGTGTTTCAGACCCCTGGTATGTCCTCCCAGCTTCTCGCAATCAGCTGTTTATGATCTTTTCAGGAGAAGGTTACACATTGGTTTCTTTCAGCCAGTAGTCAGTTAAATCAAGGAAGCCAAGGTTTTGCTAAAGAAAAACAAACACCCAAATACAGGGCTGCAAATTTAAAAATAGGAGGCAATTATGTTTCCTACCCAGAACTGAGGGGTGGGATGGAACAAGCCATGCCAACCGTTGTGTGGGTTATAACAAAAATGGAGAGGGGAAGATGTGTGCCCAAAACCTGTTATTCCAGCTTCTCTATGATGATGAGCCTGCTGGGCTGGCTAAGGTAACCTTCCCTGATACAGAGCTTGCCATTACTTTCAAAGGTGAGATTCAGTTCCAGCCAAAGCGGGAAAGATTAAGCTTTACTTCCGCTCATTGCACTCCAGGCAGTGGATGAAGAACAGTCCTATCTACATATACATTTGGCGTCATTATTTCTACTCTGATGATTCAAAACAGCTCTGATACTATTTTCCATAAACCAGCCCTTAATAGTACTAAATCATTACTCAGACACGCTTCCCAGTAAAATGCCTCTTGAAGGGGCCTTTGAACCTTTTAGCATCCAGAAAGAGGAAATCAAGTCTTTGGAAGTCTGTAGATAGAGGAGTAGGATGGGGACTTCAGCAAGAAGAATGTGTCTGTACAGAAACTTCTCTGCCACTGAACAGCTAAAGGATTTGTCCAGATCAATGACTTCATGCCCTTGGTACAAGTCCAGCACTCGTCCTTCTTTGGAAGCTGCTTTTAGGCACACGAGAAGAAATATCACCAGAGATAGGAAATTAAGGTTGGGGTATCTGAGAATCCTTTCCAGCTGCATTCCTTCTGTCACATCTTTTTTCCTCTTTGATCGCTTCCTTTTGGTGGTTAGTCAGCTTTCCTACTGGGAAGCGTATTTTTATTTTGCTTTGTGTAGGCTTGCTGCATAGCAAAAAGTATGGCTACAAACACTTAGTGCCTTGAATAAAAGATCGAGCTGCTGGTTACAAGATCAGCCTTTGCACTTGTCATAACAACCTATTCTGATTTTACAGTAATCGATACTCAACAGGGTCAATAAGAGCCTTTCCATTGACCTTAATAGGAGCTGGCACTGGTCCCAAATATTCTGGGGTTTGTTAGCCTGAGCTTTTATCTCCTGCAATGCTAAAACAGTGATATTTATTAAAACTTAGCAAAAAGAATCACTGTTATTAATGTGTGAGGCCAAATATAGTTGCATCTCTTTAACATGCTGGCATGGTGCCATTAATTTACAAGACAGCAGAATAGAGCGGTGATACACAAAGCTGAAATTCCAATTAGAAAGACATACCCTGATTTCTGAATACCCCTACAATTTATGTACAATAAAACAGCCTATCTCCAAGAAAGACAGAGATGTTTATTTTATAATCCCTATTTATAAGATGCTGCTTTTTATCTCCAATATAAAACACAGTGGGAGTATCGCTGTTGATATAATAGGATGGTTGGCGTCTTTTCTACCATGATGAAATCTTTCCTATGAAAAGAGAGTAGAGATGACAATTTCAGAACCATTGTGAAGTGGAAGGGAAGGGTGAATGGTGAAAGAGGCATTACTTACTATTTTAATTGATGAGTCTTCCTGTAACACTTACCAGCCTAATGTCCAAGCAATTCTCATGCAGCAATAACTTTCTGCCCTGCTACTAGTGAGACCCAGGAAAATGTTCTTACTTCAGTTTCACAGAGGTGTAATCTGAGGAGGGTGGGGTTTGGATGACACTGGGAACACATCAGGCAGCAGGAAACAGGATCAAGATTCTCTGCCTGTGAGTTCAACATCTGAATCCCGCAAACATCCATCCAGTGCATGAAGTAAGTGACCAACCCAAGCTTGCACAGTTTGTTTTGGCTAATGGATTTTGTGAATGACTGGCCCATTAGCTGAAATTGTAAAGGACCAGAATGGAATGGGAGGAAGGATGAGCAGACAGAACACTAATCCAGCAGCTCTACCACATGCTCTGTTGACCTTTAGCAAATTGCTTGGACTCTTGGTCCATCCATCTCCAATGTGTTAAATGGGTTACTTTGAACCTACCTTGCAAGAGTCTACTGAAGCAGTGAGTCGAAGACTGTGAGATGTTCACGGAAGTATTTGGGAGAATCCAAGATATCTGCAGGAAAAAACCCCAAAAGTTTAAAGAGCCCAAGTCTTCTTTTATCTGGGTGTGAACCTCTACCCTCTTTGTATTGTTTCAGTCCTTTAAATTGGCAAAGACTTGAGTAGGGTTGAGGATCTTGCCTGAGGAAACTCTAAGTTTGTCAGGAAGCAAGAAAAGGGAAGCTGCTATTTTGCTCCAGAGGAGCTCTTCTCCACCTCAGAGTAAAAGAAGCAGAAAATTTTCCATTAGGCTGGTGCTGGAGGAGGAGAAAAGACAATCTATTTTCTTCTTAGAGGAGGAGTCCCTTTTGTTACCTAGTGGCAATAGGAGAGAGAAAAGCCATTGTCAAACGAATACATACATAAGATATTTCATAATCCCACAAAAACAGTAGAGAGACTTAACATTCACCATCGGCATCCTGCTTTGGGATCTCAAAGAGCTGCTCAGACATTAGCTAATTACGTTTGGCACAATCATCTCATCTCACATGCAGGCAGACATGTTAGGTCACATGCTTGGCTGGTATAAAGTTTTGATTTCAGCAGTATGGCTCATGTACTCCAGCTGAGGACAAGCCCCTTTGTTTCCATTTCCTGTATGTAAGAAAACTCACAATCTTGTATCTGCAGTTCCATATAATGAGGAAGGACCAACATGAAGGTTTTAACCTCGTGCAACCACAGTTCAACCAGGAGCTCCCAAGCTGCTAAATTAAGATTTCTTTTTATTTGCATGTAATATCAGCTGTTACTACAGGGTAACACAAAAGCACTGACAATGAAACTTGACTCAGACCGTGGTGAAATGATCCCAAAAGAACAGCAGAACTAGGGTTTCTCAAAACATATGGAAGGCTGCAAGGAAGTTAAAAAAAATGGAAGTGAACAGGGGAGTTGAGGTCTCCCAGGTCAGAACGAGACCTCATCCTGGTCATCTGGCAGAAGCACTGCCACCGATTTCACTGGGCACTAGGATCAGTCCTACAGAGTTTTGGAGGAAAGTTTGCTACTGGATTTTGAGATGCAGGGAAAGAAAAGCATGGACAGGGGAAAACAGGGCTTCACTACCTGTACAAATGCTAGTTTATCACCGCCACATATAGAATGAGAAAAGAGGGAGCACAACAGAACTTTAAGAGCTTACTTTTTTCTGATGCCTGTAAGTCAAAGAAATCTGTGTTCTTCGTTCTTTTCCTTGAAAAGCATTTATCTCTTGATAATGAGGAAGGGGACAAAATAAGGCCATTAATCAATAACATATTGCACATCAGTGGTCACTATACTCACCTGGACCCTAAGCTGGCATTGTTTCCCCTTATTGCGGCTGAAGGATCAAAAGCATTTCTCCCCAGTGAGTCCTCTGGAAGCTTTGACAGGCAGGTAAGCAGCTCATTAAGATCATCAGCTTAGAAGGTCCCTTGGTCACTGATTCCATCACCCAGCAATTGTGACCCACCATGAAATACATGGTTAAGCCCAGACAGGTTCACAAAGGTCATATATTTATCCCTGTGAGTTCGAGGGTGTCATTCTACTGTCTTACCCAGCAGAGTAATGGCAAACATATGCTAAGGTCATTGGGGGAAAACATGTCAGGTGAAAACCTGGGAAATGCATCTAAGGATGCTTGGTTTTTCAATACTGATTTTAATAAGGCAAGAATTAATCCATGATCACAGAATAACTACAGAATAAACTCAATGCAAAAATAAACCATCTGAATTACAAAAAAGAATTAATGCAAAAAAAGAATTGATTAAAGCTTACAACTACCCCGTGCTTGGGATATTTTTTAAAAAGGAGAGCTAAAATGAAGAGCAAACACAGACAATGCTATTTAGATATGGAAATCAGTATATCCGTACCGAGTAGATGCTTGTTATATTGTAGGTATTGTTAGAGGAATGTCTGAAGAGATGACCTGACCTGTGATTAGAAAACTCAGTCTTCATCCTACATGGTTAGATGAGATTGAAATTTGACAGTGAGTCCAAGACATCATACAGGAAGGAACAATAATATTTAGCTTTTATTTTCTATGTCTGACTACAGTCTGAGGAGCACTGTAGAGGAACAAATTTCAGTTGTGCAAGAGCGGCCAGTGGGACTTCCTGAAGTTAACTCCCCTTCCCCAGTCTTGCTTGAGGCAGATCTCAACAGGCAGTAGTTTTCTGCTTGAAGACAGTTGTAGCTGGAAAACCATCTCATCTGGCCATTTGATTAAAAGGTGGAGGACTGTGCACTGAGGGGGGCTACTCTTGTCTGAAACCACTCGCTGAAATCCTCTTCTGGCATCTGCACAATACTTTCACGTACAAACTGAAACAGAAAAAGGTTATTTCCTGAGCTTTTGATTTATGTGCAAGAGAGAGATTTGACCATTGTGACAACAGAACAAATGTAATGGCTTCTGCAAACAGTTAGTATAGTGCTTTATATCACCAAAACATTTTTAATGCAACTTTCAGAACAGCTGGATATGCTCTAAAATGAATTAAAAGGAAAACCCTACAATCTTCATTGCAATTTATATCCTGATTCCTTCCAAGTCAAGTCTTTGTGATTTAAACTTGCAGCTGTACCATTGTAGTACATACATTAAAGCAACTTGAAGCTAAATAAGAACTTCATCTGGAATCTCTGTCAGTATCAGCCAGCTCATATTCAGTGATGCTCTTCTTGCTCCTAAAATGCGACAGTTTCCTTTATCTATTCCAGTCAGAAGGAGCACCAAGGTCTTCCTTCCTCTGTGGCTATTTTTGAAAGACGTATAAATAAGTAGATAGGAGATTCAGCCATGGTCACATGTTTTTCTCTATTACTATTGCACTAATGTGAGGGATCAAAATGCAAAGGAAACAGAATGGAAACAGCAAAGAAATAGATCTAAAACCAGCAAGCAACAGAGACTTATATGTTGAACATTAAGGCAAGGCTGCCTCTCCGGTTAGTGACTGTGCAAATTAGGGCAAAAGATAAAATGGCCATTTTTATAAGACATCAAGAAAACACAGGTAGTCTGATCTCCACATGTTGGGTGCTAAACCTTTGCCTTTGTAAGGCGCAATAACGCTCGATATATGTAAGATGCACAGTAACCTGCTGCCTCTCAGAGATTTCCGTTGGTCTTGTAGGTTAGGGGAAATAACTGTGATGAGAACAAAAAACACAAGGTGGCATCATTGCCATGTTTTGTAAGTTAGTTACCTGATTAGACTACATAATGGTATACATTCTAAATGTACTCTCTTCCCTTTCTGGCATCCTTCCTCTTCTGCCAATTGCTTCTAGAACTACAAGAGTTGAGCCCAACTTAAGATCTTGAGAAGTGAATTTTTTTTTTAACATTGCTGAAGCAAAACAAAGATATCTACAGAGTTCCTGGATCAGTGACGTAATGCATTAACTTGAATAGCTCATGGATGTAACTACTGGGAATAACAGGCCTTTTCAGGGCACAAGTAGTTAATGTTTCTCTTCAAGTGTCCTAACAATTTATGACAGATGTCACTTTCACTGTGGTGGTAAATAAATCAACAATGACATAATATATAATAAAATGATACTGATTAATAATCCAATGCTTGTCATAACATCTTTCTTCTGAGGAGTTCACAGTGCCTTGTAAAAGGTGAATAGTAGCATCTTCATTTAGTGAGATCCTAAATTATTTCATCTGGTAACTTTCCACTGCATGAATTTCACCCATAGGTGCCTGCACTTCCCACCCTCATCACACGGAGAATCAAGAACTGGACTCATCTCACCTCCACAGCTGCAGCAATTTCTGGACAACACAGCTCCCACACCTGTAGATCAGCCAGAGCCTTAAGAAAGGTGTCTGGATGAATTTTCAAGTCAGGAGTCTTGCCGTATTTTTCCAGTTTCTTTAAGATTTTCTGTACATAATGGTCACTCTTCACAGACTCTGGGAGTCTGGCAAGCAATACAGGAAACCTTTAGCAGAAAGAAGAACAGCAATAAAAGAGAAGCCCTGGGAACAAATGCATATCTGATTAATAATTCTGGGTTTGCCTGGCATTTCTGCCACTTCACCACCTCCATAGCTTCCACAGAAAAAATGGCTCTTTGGGGAATGCAATACTCAGTGTAATTCTGAGAGAATAATGTGAAAGAGCTTTGCTTTATTGGACTTGTGCACTGATGCCCTTTATAGGGCATTGAAATAGATTCTTCTTCATTATTCATTTAAATTTTGGGTGACAAACTTGGGTTTGAAAGCAAATAATAAAATCCTAACAAATGTTTCCACTTTGCTACAGATTTGTCCTCTTCATCTTTTCTCTATTTATTTTGTTTAGCCTCTACAGATTTTCCAGCGCAATCAGTGCCTGATCTGACACACTTTCTGATTCTCTTTACTATCCCTTTTCCCTGTGCTATCATCATTCTCCTCTCTTTATGTGCTGACATAAATCTCACTGATGTAAGTGCATTGTAACACGCAGTCTTTACCATTTCACTCTGAATATAGAGATTCAGAAGGAAAATTACACATTGCAATAAAAATAAAACTCTTGTGAAAAGACTGCTTTTTTTTTTTAATGTTCTGTGTAAATTCTGCAGTGCTGCCTTGACAGTCCTGGAGACTGATGTTCCAAACCTTTCTAGACTGTGCATGAGTGGGGTGTGCTGTGGCTTTCATTGCAAAGGGCTGAGGATTTGGCAGCACGTCGGCAGGAAGTGCTGCCTCCCTCCACTTTAAGATACATGTTACTGGGACAGCAGGAGAGGGGTGAGGAATTTCCTCCTTAAACCAGTAAAAAAGGAAACACGTAGGTTCTGATCTTCAGTAGGGCCAGTTCTACACTCAGTAGTACACTGCTAGCATGGGTATGGCTGTATAGCCAACTCCTTATTATCACTGGCTAGATTACCCAGGTTACCGCAATTGTGTCACACACAGGCCTTTTACAACCCATCCACACATTAAGACATTTTATTTGAGAAAGGAAGCTATGTTCAGTATACTCTTATATCACACTGTTCGTATTTTATATTTTTGGTCTTTTCTCATTTCATGAGAGGGAGAAGACAACTAGGCAGACAGCATATACTAGTAAAGCGTTCCTACTGTGATTCAGCTTTCTTGGCAAGGTAGCGTTTGCAAGAGTATGGGAAAAAACAGCCCTATTGTAAATGAAACAAGTGGTATGGTGAAAGCAATTTCTCTGTCATGACTTTGTGTCTCCACAAAGGGGTTGACCAGCCTTATCAGAGATTTCACTCTTCGTACCCCTCATGGATAGATAGCACTTTGCAGAACAGGCCTGGCATAGAAAGCTATGCTCATCTAACCGTGCTGGCATAGTCATAGCAAGACAGCCTCCTGACTATAGAAGCACGACTTTCATATGAAGGAACAGCAGACTTGTAGTACTGTTCTTGCACAGGGGGAAAGTAAAAAGCCATATTGGTATAGTCTCCTTTATAGTCACGGAGCTTGGTCCAAATTAAGGCTTCTTCTAGTGGAACTGTAAGTATAAAAACAAAACCACATCCACTCCAGTTTCAGGGCTTATTTACATGCCAGATCTTAAATTTGGGGGACAGCTGGAGTATATATGTTTGACAATTAAAACCAGCATTCTGCTAGATAGGCCCAGACTAGGTTTATTCATTAACGCATGACTGATATGTTCCTGGGCCACCTGCATTTTGAAATGGACCTTTTGTTATCTCAAATAATGAAAGACAGAAGGCTTACTAGCAAGGAGAGCAAAAGAGGGCAGGCTGATAAAAAAATGTTCCATGCAGTTTGCATACTCTGTAATCTCATGTCAAGGAGTTCTCATGGACAGGGCAGTAGGGAACATGCTGTGAGCTTGCTGAGGTACTCTGGTAGGCTATTTCTGGTGTGTATCTGGAAGCTGATCACTGGATACAGCTAATATCCTTTCAAACATAAACCACTAGTAATCTGCAGAATTGCTGAACTGGGAAGCATTTAGGTGATTACTCTGCTTGCCCTTTAAGTGTTGCATTATTATCCATGTGCAGTTCATAAACATTGGCAGGGAAATATTTTTCCCTTTAACATGGATGGACACCTAGAGTCAAAGTCTCCTTTGCCATCAGTTTTAGTACTGTGAATGTTCAGTTCAGTAAGTTGTGAATCTAACCCATGTACATTTATACAACCTTTCTCATCTTTGGGGTACAGTGTGTTTTACACACTTCCTGGCAGAAGAAGTCTCCTATAAAGCTGCATGCTGGGGAGGGTATGCGAATGCAAGGACTGAGTGCTTTTTGCCCAATATCACTGGAAAGGAACTCTTACTTATCCCCTTTCTTACCGTTTCCAATTAACTTATTTGCTGAGCAGGCTGAGATCTGCTCCTAGAGATCATATCTCTATTTTTGTTTCTACCAGTTTGGAGAGCCTGCATTTCCAGCAACTGATTCAATGGTTTCTAGTGATACTTTGCTTTGGGGAGAAAAAAAGAAAAAAAAAAAAGCTTTTTGTATTGAAGACAAAACTCTGGGACCCTGACCATCTCATTTGAACTAAGGGTTTCTGTGCCTCCTTACCAGTTTAGTCCATCTTCATCATGTTCTCTTTCGGCTCTCATGCCCAGCTGTCTTATTCTTTCCATGTCTCTTCTAAAATACTTCAATTGTTTCAAAGCCTGGTATTTTTGACAACATCGCTCTTCCTGCCTCCTACAAAAAAACCTTAAAGCTGTGTTTTAAACATTACCACACTTCTGCATAGTTAACTGGGAAGATTCTAAGGAAGGAGGAGAACAATGAATGTGAAGAACACATTGTATGTTCAGTCTGTGGACACTAATAATTTTTGCTGTTGCAGTGTTCTGTATACATTCATATTTCTACAAACATATTAAAACATGTTTACATTTTATATCAACTCTAGGCTGTAGGTAAGAAACAAACTTCAGAATCAAAACATTTAAACTGAAATTCAACTTCCAATTTCTATCATGTATCCACTGCTTAAAACCAAACAGAATACTGCACAGTGATTTAGGGTAAAATACTATTTAACATACAACAGAAGAGAGGTGGAATAGAGTGACCTGAGCTAGAATTTTGACCCAGAGATTGGGCTCAAATATGCATTCCTACAAAAAGTACTACTGTGTTATAACAAAAACAAACATCTGCTTTTCTTTCCAATAAATTACTTATACTATCCTGCCAAACTGAGGTTTCATCTCCAAATGCTGATAAAACAGAATACGCTTGTGTGGCTGTATGGAGAATGGTAAAATAGCTGCAAGTAGTAAGTTTCCATCTGACTTGTCCTTCCATACTGCAGGATGCTGGAATGATTCGTTCCTTATGCAGTCACAGCAGCTGCTCAGGGAAGAAAACAAGGACCAAGCTCCAGATAAGGAAAGCTCTGGGGCATGGAAAGAAGGAAGTGAGAGAGTGAAAGAAAACTGTGCCTGTAACACCCTTCAGAACAGCAATGTAGAGAAGGTCTGATGCTTACTGAGACAAAAGAATTTGCACAGACATCACAGATGAACGTTTCTGAGTGAAAGGAAAAGGATTACAGGCTTCAGCTGGTCAACAAGGTAGAAATGTCACTGATCTGGGAAAAGGCGTTGAGAGAGGACATTGCAACTGTTACTGTAAGAAGAGTCAAAGTAATGTTGAAGAACAATACAGTGACCTCTGAACTGAAAACACAAGACAGCCATATAGATTGTTTGTGAATGAATTTATTATTCTGTCTTTGGGTGAAAAGGACTACGATGTCCAAAGTAAATACATTCAATGTTTTTAGCAAAACTATTTCCAGAAAAGTCATTTAGAAATATCCCAAAACACTGCTGTAAATATTTAACCTGTAATATATTTTTTGTACACAGTCATAAAACTTTCTATCATCATCCCTACATTCTTATTTTAATGTCAATCCATATAAATGCATCTTTAAAAGGCCTGAAGACAAGTCCTAAATCTGGTCAGAAGCAAGGTGTGTAGTGTTTTAAGAGTATGCAGAAAACAGTCACTTCCTACCTCTCAAGGCGCTCTAGAGTATCACGTAAACAACAAGCTGCTTCTTCACGTACTGCTGTGAACTTTTGCCTCATATCGGCACATAAGTTAGATTTGCTTTTAATGAAAGAGCTGATATGGCAGCTGCAACTAAAACAACATAGAAAACTCCAATTAACATCTTGTGGTAACCATTTTGTGGTAAGCACCTGTGTTGCTCAGAACATGCAGCGATGTGAGCCACGTAAATTTTGAGATCTCCTTATTCTCAGTAAAAATCCAAATTTAATATCATTTACAGTTTTTTTTAATTCATCAAATTTATGAAAGAATTTATGAATAAAAAAAATTGTAAGTGATACTAAATTTGGATTTGTACCATCTTTCATGCCAGCCACATCCTTCCAGGAAAGTGCCCTCGCATTGCATTGAAATGTACTAAGTGTGCTGCAAGCTTTTGCTGGCCTGCTCTGGTCTCATGTAATAAAATGCTCTCTGACTTTTGTATGCCAGATGCTTTCCACACATAGAGATGAGTTTATACAGCATATAATGTGCTTCAAAAACAGATTTGTACCCTTACCCCTGCCTTCTTGGCTTCTGCTTCCTTGATATTATACTCTCTTGGTCCTTAATGAATGGCATGTTTACTCTGTAATTCTTCTGAGCCACTGGCAACAAACTGTAAGACACACAACAAGGTTTAAAATAGCGTACAGTATGCCTTCCCCAGAATGTGAAAAATTCTACAGGTGCTGATAAAACATTCTTAATATTACAGACTGGCTGGAGCTATCCAGGTACAAAATTTATTTCTCTTGATCTCAACTCAGGGGAAAAAATGCTTCAGCAAAGTCTAATTGTAAGAATGGTTTGTCATGTTGATCTTATAGCTGTGGAAACCACCACAGAACTGAGTAATGAGGGAACACATCTAATATAAGCTTAGCTGGAAATGTTATAGAGAGACTACTGAAAAATGCAATGGTAGAAACAGAAACAATTCTACAGGAATAAGATAGAATGTCGCTTTTTCTACAAAGCTGCTGAAGCATAAGGTCTCTTCTGTTTGCAAAGACAAGATTCATGGGGTATTTTCCAGAAAATACATACTGCTTGCACAGCAGTAAAATGGGCTATTCTGCCACCCATGCCAAAAAATGTAAATGTCATCTGAATTCACCGAATGCTGAATCCAATTGTTTGGGAGAAAAAAAAAAGAAAGAAAAAAAAGCATAAGCTCTGTCCTGATGAGTTGCTTCTCCTAGTCATTCAGAAACCCATCAGGTAACGTACCGCTGCAGTCCAGTCTTCTTAACCATATCTTCTTGTTTATGGACATCTTTTGACACCTCTTCATGTGTTATCTGGATGACTTTCTGTAGGGCTGATAAAAAAAAAAATTCTGTAAAAACATGCCAACTTGATAGTGCATTCCTCTCTTCCTTGCAGAGAGGAGGCCATATATGCTGGCCTGAATGAGACATCCTAAAGAAACCTGCTATTTAGTATTTCTAAAAATTAAAGTTTCTTCACAAAAAGCAGCTTTTTAAAGAGGTTTCAAGATAGGTACCCAAATATGAATGTACCCAATTTGTTAATCACTTTTGAAAACATAAGCTTTGTTCTTTCAGCTGTGAGAAAAAAAAACCACCATCAAGTAGAACATACTAAACATTTTTTACATTAGACGCTTATAAAAATAGCGTATTAGAAAAACAGGTAGATTTGAACAAACTATGCAGAAAGTCTATTTTCAGTTCCTGTACTGTACTGTTAGCATTCTACTGGCATAACTGTCAAGTCTTCTGAATTTCTAAGTCTACTGTATCACTTTGCCATTCTTCTTTTAAATGTCATATAGAATTTAATACGTTTATCTAATTACCTCTCTGTGTCTCCTTATCAGCATCCACTAAAACTTAAGACATGTCCTCAAGTAGCCCATCATTGGCTATAGTTTCCAGATTATCCACCTTTGAGCAGATCTTTCTCACTAATAACACTCTTTACTCTCTTTGTGCCTTCCACTGTAATGTGAATGTTTATATTCTCCTCTCCCTTGAATACCTGGAAAACCAATGTAACTCATTGTTTTCCTTCAAATTGACATCTTAGTTTTCCTTCCCACTGCTGCTTCGTTCCTGCTTTGATGCCAAACCCCTGGAGAGACACTGAGACGGCCATCTTCTCTGTGTTATTCCCTCCAATCACTCATGCAGTAAAACAACTGTCACACTTGTCATTAAAAATCCCAGTGTTAGCTGTCAAATTCTAAGTCATCCTCTGAGGTGCTCAATATGTCCTAGATGGTAATAAGTGACATTTTACTGAGCACTCAACACCTTGAAATTGTAATCCCCAAATTCAAAAGGTCCTTTTCCTACATTTTTGTGAAGCACCACATATAGTATAATAGAAAATGACTGCTGAATGTTGACTGTGTTAAATAGCAGCACAAACTATTTATACTTGTTAGAAGTACAGAATATTATACTGTGAATTTATACATGTAAGACATGCATGGAACAAGTTGCTGGGCACCAGCTAATGGGCTAAAATTTTAAGAACCATGCTTATAATGAAGATCCTCTATTAGCTGTGGCCAGGTGAGTTTCAAGAGTGTCAAGGTCCCAGTGAGAAATGATGGCTCCACTGTGACCCTTACTAGTCTCAAAGTGTGAGCCTGTAAGGTGCTGGCTATGCCACTGGACCTTCTAGAGCTGAGGAGCAGTTTGAATACAAAGGCTGACCTCCACAGGGTCTGGAACCTGGCATCGATTTGGGCAGGGAGCCTCTGCTCAAACTGAACTAAGGCTGCATACAAATCTCATCTGTTCTTGGCATGCAATGTCAGAACCCTTCTTAGAAGAATCCAGTCCTTTCTATTTATGGTTACCATTTGGGCAGATTGTGTAGCTGGGTATCTGAAACCCATCTACTCTGCAGATAATGGTGCTTTGGGGGAAGAGGGCTACACTAAGCAGTGGCTGCATTTGATGTTTTCTCCAACATCAGCTGAGTTGTCTAAAGCCAGTCCTGAAAGCAGTCCTGTTGGCAGATTTTGGAGGGAGATGACAGGAAGCAAACCAGGGCTAATACCACAAAGATATAGCTCCTTTTTTTGGCTGATCAACAGAAATAGAGGGCACAATACCTCTCTGCCCTCCATTTTGTAGCATTAGAACCTGTTCCAATTCTCCATCTGGAGAAATTGGGAAAACAAATACTCAAGCTTGTCCATATTCATATTTTTGAAATACTAACCTCTATAGCTGTGAGCTAGTCAGACGTTAATTAGAAAAGAGAAAAACAGCAAAGAAGAATGTAGTAATTTCACCTGACCTTGATTTCTATGCCTTAGTTAATCATCTGTGAAGTGGGGTACTAATATTTACCTGTTTTGCAGGGATCTAACAATGATAAATCAATTGAAAAGACATTGATCAATCCCAAAGAAAAGCCCCAAATTCAGGTATAAGTTTTGTAATGAAGATCCTTTGCACAAATATTTATACCTCTTCTTTTAAAAGTATGTTTTTGACTGAGAATTCAAAGCTAAACTGCTGGCCGGAAAGCTCTGGGGATAGAATCCAGTTAGTGTTTAATCTCTTAGATACAGGTCTCTCATTTTACTTCTCAGTGTGAAGAAAATGTATGCCATTTGAACTGATCTGCATACACACATTCTTCATTACACAGTAACCATGAAAAATTAGGCTTTCATTTAGTACATTTAGATCATATAGTCTCTGTCTGCACAGAAAGAGATTTTTTTTAAATGCGGTGAAGGAAGCAAGCTTAGAACACTAACCTGCTTTGTAAAACCTTTGACTGATTAGATGGGGACTGAATGATAAATGAGGCTACCTCAGCAGTGACCTGTTGTTATACCACAGCTGCAAGGACTGCAGCTACCACATTCACCTTTGTCAACATGATGTAACATTTAAACTTTTGGACTAGTACAGGTCCTCACTCAGCCAACAGCACTGAAAAATCAAGTTTCTATAAGCAGACATTCTACAGCAGCAGTCCCCAAACAACAGCATCTAAATTACAGTTGTACAAAAGGCTTTATATTGAGTTATGAATTCTTTCCTTAAAAGAAATCTTTCTGCAAGAGCCACACTCAGCTGTATCTACTGATTAGCTGCCTACTACAAAATCTCTTTCCCACTTTTGAAATATATGTATGCGTACGTGTGGGTTAGGGTTGCGTGTGCTCTCAAAATTATGTCTGTATGAGTTACATGAAGCTTTGTGAATTTGGGGTACAAGGCTACATGGCAGCTGTACTTGGAATCCATTTCTGATTTGTCCACAAAGTATCCTGTAATCAGAATCCTGGATTAAACATGATTCTAGCAGCTTCCGAATTCATTACAGAGTCCAACCTTTGCTACAGAGCTGCCCTGCAGAAACTAACTTCCCATATTTTTTAGAGCTAGGAACATAATCCTTGAGAGGACCAGACTGGTGACTCAGGCCAGTCCCTGAAATCACAGGCAATCATGTGATAGATGTTGTTCCAAAGGTTATCCTTCCTATACATCACACATACCACAAGATATTTCTTTATGTCCCACAGCAAATGGAGGCTCCCAGCTGTTACAGCTCTCAAGATTATTTTCAAATCTCATCTCACACACAAACCAATTGTTCACCTACATCTGTAAACAAATTGCTTGAAATTACAGATTTGAATTCTCCACTACTCCCATTCATGTCATAGGAAGGCCATTCATCTGTGCTCAGTGCCATGGACAGCAGCAGCTGCATAGGTAGTATATGATATTAGCGCAAGCTTCCCGATATATCCACCCAGCTTCCGGCAGTCTGAACCTAAAGGTCTTTCAGACCCAGAGAATGTGTCCATTCCTTTACATTTAAGAGCAATTAATTGTTTTTTCTTCTATTCATTTAAATTGCTTTTGGACTTGAATATACTTCCAGCAATATATTGTAGCAATGAATTCCTAAGTTTAATCATGCATTGCATGAAAACACTTCCCGTTGCTTTAAATTTTCTGCCAGATAATTTAATTTAGTGTGCCATAAATCTGGTGTCAAGGGAACTTGTGAATAAGCACTCTCTAATCACTTTTTTCCATGCACTTCATGATGTTACAGAGATCTGTCATAACCTTGTATTCAGCCGTTTCTTTTCTGCACTGAAGAGCCCTAGTCTATTTCATTGGTTCTCATCTGGAAGCTATTCTGGATCTCTAACATACCTCACCACTTTTTTTCCATCAAACTTTACTACTTCTGATACCGGCCTGTCTGAATTGGAAGGACCGGAACTGCAGAAGCACGTACAAAACATTTGTATTTTTGCATAACGTGTTCTGCTTTGTCTTCCGCTTCATTCTTAGGGTTCTTCTTGCCTTTTTGATAGCTACTGAACATTCACAGAACTATCCCAAATGACTCCAAGAGCTCCTTCCTGAGTGGTAATTTAGAGTCTAGCAGAGCATGATGTCAGCCTAATAATGATAATATAAATATCAATTAAAAGGCAATTAGCAGTACTAAATGCTAACGTGCTTTTCTGGTCCAGCTTTACTTAGAAGGAAGTGAAAAGACTTAAGATAACCTAGCTTTGTACTGAAGTGCATTGCAGAGCTAACAGATAAACTATTCTGTCAGGTCTATCAAGCGCAGGTAATCACTGATGGATGAGTAGGAGGAATACGGAGTAAGAAACCCCTGAGTTAAACAGAACCCCCTAAGTTAGACAGATATATATTCAGTGGATCAGTTGGTTATAGCAGAGAACAGTTTCACTGTTTTCACCACCTGTTGGACCTTATAGGTGTGGATGACTGATTACACAACTGCTGTAACTGAATACTAATTAAAACTCTTACTTAATATTCACATGGGATTATATTGTCTTTAAACCAATTTGCTAACAGGGAGGGCACAGAGGGACTTGTACAAAGTTACATATGCCTGAAGAGAAATACATTGGTACATCTAGCAGTGTCTTTGACATAGATTCACCCTAGTAACACTGAAAGCAAATCCATTTGATATTGGCAGTCAAGAAAAGTAACTTACAGGGGAAAAGATGATGTTGTTCTTTAGCTTGTGCTGACTCACTCATGACATCAGATGAAGCTACATTGATCTTGATGTTGTCTTCAGAGCAAAGTACAGTGGAAGTTTCGCTGCCACGAGGGGTTTGACCACGGGGAGATGACTGACTGCTAA
The DNA here is from genome assembly GCF_000699145.1 of Aptenodytes forsteri. Classification (NCBI taxonomy): domain Eukaryota; kingdom Metazoa; phylum Chordata; class Aves; order Sphenisciformes; family Spheniscidae; genus Aptenodytes; species Aptenodytes forsteri. Next base: position 550,004 of record NW_008796167.1, on the reverse strand, counting down.
GCTGAGAGATACCTGGAGTAGATGTCTTGTTTCTCTTCCTGCTAAGTAGACTGTACTGTGCTTTCCAGGTGCATTTCTGTACATAGAAGAAAAAATGAATAGAAAGGAGGGGGTTTCTATAGCAATTTGACAACAAAGAATCATATTTCTGTAACTAATTCCAATATTAGATCCTTTTGGTCCTCCTGTAACCTCACAGATTTTTCTCCAGTGACTTCAAACAAGCTAGTGATTTTTGGGTAGAACCTCCTTCATTTTGTTATCTTTCTTCAATACTCCTCTGCTATAGCATTAATGCCAACAGATTAAGCTAATTTGTAAACAAGTAACACTGCAGCTGCAGAGAGGGTTGATAATAGAGCAACCTTCTCATGTACGGGGAAGAATAGGTCAAAGTGGTTTGATAAATGTTCAGGTCTCCTCCCAAGACCCAATAACTGGCAAATGAATTTCCTGTGTCAGGAATGTAAAACTGAAGTCTGAAAGCAGACTGAATTCTGCAGGCTTGATAATCAGAACAATATGCATTATAAAGCAAATGCCCCTGAAGGAACCCAATATTTCCACTAGAAGTTTCATATCAAGTATGAAAAACAGTCTTCAAGTAACATTAGTGTAAATAACAGAAAGGAAACTGTCATTAATTTGGGGAGGAAAAAAATAAAAGTCTCAGCAATGTGAATGGTACAAGACACATCAAGACTGACATGCACTTTAGAATCATAGAATCGTTTAGGTTGGAAAAGACCTTTAAGATCATCAAGTCCACCACTAAACCCTAAGCACCACATTGACACATCTTTTAAATACCTCCAGGGATGGTGACTCAACCACTTCCCTGGGCAGCCTGTTCCAAGGCCGCTGCAGTATCTCGATTTCCTTCGTGTAGTCAAAACTGCAAAACTGCACACAGTATTTGAGGTGCGGCCTCACCAGTGAGGGGGACAATCACTTCCCTAGACCTGCTGGCCACACTATTTCTGATACGACCCAGGATGCTAGGCCTTAAGAGTTCCCTCAGCCGCTCCTCATCAGACTTGTTCTCCAGACCCCTCACCAGCCTCGTTGCCCTTCTCTGGACACGCTCCAGCACCTCAACGTCCTTCTTGTAGTGAGGGGCCCAAAACAGAACACAGTATTTGAGGTGCGGCCTCACCAGTGCCGAGTGCAGGGGGACAATCACTTCCCTAGACCTGCTGGCCACACTATTTCTGATACGACCCAGGATGCTATTGGCCTTAAGAAACTTTGGTTTCTTCTGCTCATGTTCATTTGGAACTGACTTTAGAGAACCGGTAAGACTGTATGGAAAAATCAGAAAGCCTCATATTTAGAAACAACTCTGTTATTTATGTGACTTGCTGTCTTTCCCTCCCCGTTTGCTAACAGCAGGAAGAACATTTGCATAAAACCACAATCTTTGTCTTTTAAAAGTTTCACAACTTTTGCTGCTTATTCCCCAACAGAAATTGTAATCTTCTATTGAATCATTTTAATTATTATGTCATGACGGTACGAGCTGCAGGTGTTGACAAATAACAAGAGCAAATAGCCTGCATGTAACAACAGCTCATATTTCTAGGAGTGCCTCACCTGGGGTCTAAAAGCACTTCACAAAACTTGTTTAATGTAGCCTTATAGCAGGCAAAGCAAGGAACTAAAAGCTTAAGCAAACTGCTGAAAATCAAAATGTGAGATGTGCTACAGAGTGAGAAACCCCCTGGTTCTTTATTGAGTTCTCATAATCATACTCCTAAGCATCACTCATTCCCCCTTCATTTTCCTCCAGTCACTTCAGCAGTTTCGAAAAGAAAAGTCTTTCTGTAGTTTCAGAAAGATAGTAAAAGAGTTACCAAGCGTTACAGATAATTTTCTAGCGTTTAATTTCCTCTCAGGTATTAACTTTACTTTTCTTTTAAAAGGCTTTCATCTGAATTGCTGATTTTCTTCTTTCCTTGGCTTTGCTTTGAAAGTGGCAAGTGAATTCTGCTTTCTTTAAAGGCCTCAATTTGTTTCCGAATTTAGCTTTAAATTCTGTGTAAAAAAGGCAACCAAGCAAATCATGACTAGATTTACTAGAATAAGGCCTCCAGGATACCAGTCTGAAATCCCCATTTGACTAGAAAAGACCTATTTGTGTGAACAAGTACTGCTACATGACTCTGGGTCATAAAAAGGGGGCAAATGCATACAAGCGGCTAGTTATGTTTTAGCTGAATATTGAATTCTTCCCACATCAGTACTTATCACTAAGACCAACCCACAGTTTCTATCAGCTACATTCCTATTTACCTAGTATCAAATTGTTATTCTTCAAAACCTAGAGAGACAAGTACTCTGCAGTCACAAGATCCAGAGCATGAAATGTGGTATCAGGGAGTTCAGTTAAGCAACAGAACCAATGATTGAAAAGTTGGATTAGGTCCCAAGGAAGAAATTAACAATGAAGTTACCTTTGTGTTTGTAATAAAGAGCTCCCACATGTATGTTGCTAACTTTTCCTCTTCGATTTCTTTTACTGTTTTTTTACAACCACCAGGGTCCCTAAGTGAAAACAATTCAATTATTTTTCCATTTTGAGTGTCTGACTTTTATTATAAGTTCTTTTAAGAAATGCAATAAATGGAGAGTAAATGGTGGCTGACCACTACTATGATGTATATCTTGGCTTATAAGAAATGGAAAGACAATGCAAGGTGTACAAGCCATGAGTATGTTATAGTCACAAGTGAAGAACCTAAAGAAAGCACAGTCATTCTACAAACTATCATGCATGTACTGGGCCAGATTATGCTCTCAGCTTCCTCTGTGCAAGTACTGAAGAATTTTGTCCAGTATAGCAAGATTTCATGGATACAAATGACAGCAGGTTCATACAAGTTTGATTTTTCAGTGCTGTTGGCTGAGTGAGGACCTGTCCTAGTCCAAAAGTTTAAATGTTACATCATGTTGACAAAGGTGAATGTGGAAGCTGCAGTCCTTGCAGCTGTGGTATAACAACAGGTCACTGCTGAGGTAGCCTCATTTATCATTCAGTCCCCATCTAATCAGTCAAAGGTTTTACAAAGCAGGTTAGTGTTCTAAGCTTGCTTCCTTCACCGCATTTAAAAAAAAAATCTCTTTCTGTGCAGACGGAGACTATATGATCTAAATGTACTAAATGAAAGCCTAATTTTTCATGGTTATTGTGTAATGAAGAATGTGTGTATGCAGATCAGTTCAAATGACATTGAGGGAGAGGAGTGGTGGTTAGAGACAGCAACAGAGAGCAGAAATATGCCACAAGAGAGTGCACTACTTCAGAACCTGGAAATTAATCCAGAGCCTTATGCATTTATACTCTGCTGTCAGCCTGTATCTGTGAGACTTGCTGACAAACTGTTTCTTTTGTCCCAGTCTATTGGTTGGTCTTCACATGTAAAGGGGTGCAGAACCCATCCACAATACATACTGGACTGATCCTCCCCTCCAATTTATCAGGCTAATTCTATATAATGCTACTCTGCCACCCCTGTTATACATAGGCACAGTTTGTCTTGACTGAGAATATACAGAGAGACCAGAACAGCTTTGAAGAGCTCTGCCCTGCAAATCAGAGCATAAACGGTTCACTGTTTTACCAAACACTCATCAATAATTTAAATACACGTTATGTCAACATGATTATATTGACTAAAATGTTGGGAACTTAAATTAATATTTACTTTTAACAGTATAAGAGTTCAGAAGCAATGCAGCTTTTACAAGTACCCATCACTGTCATACATAATTGATAGAATAAAACCAGCTATTAAATATCACTTAATAGCCGGCTTTGTTCTGTAATTATAATGTATATGGAATTTCTGTTGAGTTCACTGGGATAACCCTCCAAGGGAAGGATATGGGAATATATGCACATATATTACTACATGTATTTAATTTGCATAATTATTAACCAAAAGAGAAAAAGGAGAGAAAACCCAACTAAATTTGGCTGGGATAGCTCAGTATTTTCTCCTAGGTTCTGCAACTTGCAATAATGAAGGACCATGCTGTGCTACTGATTTGACTGAACAACTCCCTGCTGACTGCACGGGGGGCAAAGTCGTTGCAAAATTTGTTTATGTTGCATGGCATGGAATTAATAACATTTCACTCAAATAGTTATTACTTGAAAGAAGAGAAACAACTTATAAAGGACAAGAGATCCCAATTTCCTCATTCCATCTACTATCATGCACTGTGCACATACGTTGGATTCCAACAGGTTAATATGGAACGCATCGAACTGTTGGATTCAAGAGTCAAAGCTTCCAAAAGCCAGTGTATGGCACACAGCTGTCGGAAAAGATGTTCACTGCAAAGAGGAGAAACAAATGTGTTTATAGTAGAGTCAGGGAAACAGTCAAACTGGCATCGTGTTGGCTGAAATAGATACATCTAAGCATTTCCATAGCAGGTGGTTTTTTTCATTGTCCCAGTGAATTCTAGACACCTCTCAAGGTTTTTGCAATGTTAATACATAACTCTGAATCCTGAAAGCATAGTTTTGGATGTGAAATTTTCAATGGACTTATCTTGGTGCTGTGCTCAGTGCTTTCATACCTATGAGGATTCCAGCATTTATCCCTTTATGGTATGGTTTTTGGATTCTACAGTAGCTTCTAAGTTTTGCATTTAAGAAAAACGCAAAAAGTGTGTGAGTTTAAAAGGTTGGACCCATCTTTTTCTGAACTAAGATTATCTTTGGCATTTTAGCTTATTCCACATGCAAATGTAAATATATAAAGACACTTGGTGAGCAATTGGGTTAATGAACTTAGAACAGAACAGATAGTGTGTATTAGTGACTAATACAAAACATACAGAAGCATACGTGGTACATGTACTGTCTTCTCCCTGTCTCTTTCGTAGGCCTATTTTTTTTTTTTTAACTAGGCAAATTAAATTTTGCCTTTCCTTAAGATGAGCCTAATCTTGAAAGCTATACCACATAAGCAAATTTTATGCAACTTAGTCAGAATTTGCTGAGTCAAGATCAGCAAGGCAAATGATGTATGTGTACATGCGCACATACAGAGTTTTCAGTAACTCATTAGGATTCAGTCATTTAAAGTTAGAATTTAACAGTTACTATTAGTAGACAGACTATTTCACCATAAACTCCTGAAATTCTCAGGATACGCGTTTACCAGTTGAACAGCAGCTCTAGGTATATGTGTTATGGGTCTGTGTTGCTGTGAATTTCACTTATGTCCTACCAAGGAGGGCAGGACATAAATCTGCCTTCAAATATACCTTTTTGCTCCAGGGGGGCTTGGAATCAAGACACTGGTATAAACAGGAGTGAAAGACCGTAAGGTCATCTTTTTTTCCTTCTTCCCTGACTTCCTCAGGTGGTTGCCTTCTGTTAGAGAACAACTGTGGGAAAGGACAAAGACTGAAGTTAAAAAAGGAGTATGTGAAGTGAAGACATTGCCAATAAAACTGTTTATTGTGTTCACATCACTACACTCACTCTTCTCCTCCTTACATTAAAAGAACCACCTGAGATGTATTTCTAAATTGTTAATTACTGCATTTATTATTATTTATTAATATTACAAACCTGGTATTTATGTTTAGCAGGATATATAATTATTATCTCTTTCTAATATGTTTATGGTACTTTATAAATTATAAATATGGTATTATTTGTATATACATATTTATACTAATTATTGTTATTATTAGCAATTAAGCATTTATGTGAAATCAGATTCTGAGGCAGACAAAAAAAGGTGACTGATTTGTTTGAGAAAAGATGCTGAGATACTGCTTACATTCCGTTACACTTGTTTTCTGTTGGTATCATGCCAATGGCATCAGTGGCCATTGGAGCATGAGGCCAAAGTTTGAAGATGTGCCTGTAAAATTCTGTTCAATCTTTCCTGGGTTAACATACTGTGTGCACAGAAAACAATAAAGATTAAGTTGAAAAGATTAACCCCAATGAAAGAGTCTTGAGTGCTGGCCAAACCAATGTAACAGAAAACTGAGATCTTTATAGGCTGTGGGCACTGTTTCTTCACTGCCACAAGTCTGTTTGGTCATTTACACCTGTGCAAAGTGTTTATAAAAGGCTACCAAGCAGGAAAAGGAAATGTTTACAGCTGTTTTTCCCAAATGTAAATAACTACCTGCACCTGGTTTAGAGACAACGGAGATTCAAGCTTAATAAGCACAGTGAGATATTGTAGCCTTCATATATTGATAGTATACGGTAGATAGGAGGTCCACATAGAAAATGAACTATTGTATGCTGGCTCATAAATTAGTATAAAACTGAAATGATGCTGGCCATAAAAAAAAATAGCTGAGAGGTTAAGTGAGATTCTGAGTGGCGGGTGAGTCTTAAAGCTATATGCAGATTTCTTTAGCAGAGACTTTCTAGACGAACGAATGAATGATTCTGTATTAACATTTCCTTTCTAGATCTGAAGCAGTTTGGGGATGTCAGCTTACTATTGCCTACTATAAACTAGCAAATAGTTGGAACAAGGGTTGAGGAGTGTGTGCCCCAAGCATTCCATTGATACAAATTTTCTAAAGCAAAGCAGCAACTGTAAATAGTACATACAACACTGGCATAGGCACCTCAGCACTATTTTTATATAGAGATAAACATGTCTGTTTTCTTCAGCTAATTAAGAAATGACTAAACTTACATATTGTTTTGTCTAACAAAGGAGATATCTAACAAAGAGACAAGCTGGCAGGTATTCCTGCTGTCCCAAAAGAAATTTCTTACACAAAACCTCAAGAAGTGGTCGTCTTCATTCAGATAATCTTAGATAAATTGTAACTGCAAATTGGTACTTATTAGAGGTACTTATTATGCACATGAGTTCCACAGACTTTGTTGTTCAAAACAACATGTCTGTCTTGTGCTTCCTCAAATCACACTTCCAATTTTCTCTTCTCCATAGTCCTAATGAACAACAGAATGCCAGAATAGACAGTGGGACCATTGTATAGACATTGAAGTGTTTGACAGAGTCCATATTTCTACTAATGAAGGATGACTAAACTTTACTTCTACTTTGTCTACTCTTATGATGATAAGCTGTTACCACGTTTAGAGTATTGATACATTTAAAATAGTTGATAACACAATTAAATGCTACAACTTATGTAACAGCAGTAAAAAAGTCCCAGTAGGGGCTTAATATTTGCTGTTGTCTTACAGGGAAAAAGAGGAAGGGGGGTGGGAAAGGCCTACATCCATCACTGGAACCTGTGCATATAAAACCATGCCAACAGTTTCAGCCACTGTGAAAAACTGAAGCCAGACATCATCTGTTAAAAAGACACTTTGTGCCCCAGCAGTTTAACACTGCTTCAGAGCTTTTCTTATTCCATGAAGTTCCTAATTTTTGAAGTCAGCACTGTGAAAACTAGGAGTGAAGTAAGTCTCCACAACAGATAATTATCTGTAGTTTGTATCTAGGCTTCCCCTCCGCTCCCCCTTTTAAACTGTTTACCACTGCAGACAAGCACATGTATAACAGCACACAACTGGAATTAACATGTGCTGGCAGGGCTCCTGGATGTGCGTAAATCACACGGGACAGTTTGAATGAGTAAAGGCACACCTGTCAAAGCCACGCATTTCTTGTTTCACATGTGTTTCATTGTGTACTCCTGTCTCACCCAACACATCCTGGAGTTGAGAAAATTCCCCGTAAGACTCCCCGATTTTCATAGAATCATAGAATAGTTTGGGTTGGAAGGGACCTCTAAAGGTCACCTAGTCCAACCCCCCTGCCGTGGGCAGGGACAGCTTCAACTAGATCAGGTTGCTCAGAGCCCCGTCCAACCTGACCTGGAATATTTCCAGGGATGGGGCATCCACCACCTCTCTGGGCAACCTGTGCCAGTGTTTCACCACCCTCAGTGTAAAAAAATTCTTCCTTGTATCTAGTTTGACATATAGTATCTATATTTTGATAGAGTATCTATATTTTGACATCTGATCATAAGTCTAATGATTTCTCTCTTAGAAATGTTGGCAGATGTTAGCGGTCTTTCCTCTAAAAATGAAGTTAAACTCAATTTTAAGCAACACATTGAAAATATTACAGGATATCAGGTTTTACACAAGGAAGTTTTGCTAGAGTAGATTTTTAGGTTAGTTGTAAGATTTTTTTAAAATAAATTTTTACAACTGGCAGAAACCCTGGTGCAGATGTAGGATTAAAGTGGCGTTGCCTGTATTCACCCACAAGCCTGGTATACTCTGCACCAGTAAAAGCTTTTTTACTGCTAGGAGAAGCCATACCTAAATGAAGATAATTTTGCCTATGCAGGTATACTTTCATAAAGGAAAGAGGAATGTTAAATCTTTTTAGGTCAGCCTTGCTGAAGAAAGAAGCCTTTCCTTACAGAAGAAAATAAATGACTTCCATAATCTGAATGGTCACAATAATAAAGGCAATGGTATTTTTCATATGTGTAATAAATTATTTGTCTGCAATAATGTGGATTAGCTGAGATACGGGTGGGTAGATAGAACAGTTACATATCAAAAAGAATAATAAGCATAGAGCTTACAAAAAGCTTTCAGGGAGGTTCTTATGTATCCAAAAATTTTTTTTTAAATTAAATAATCTTGTTTACCTAAAATGTTCATGTGGCCTTCATTAACGTAGGATCAAAGTGCTTCACAGTGCCATTTAAATAATACAGTTGTAGGTGACTTGTTTAAGTAAGGAGAAAGTTTTAGATGATGCAGACCTTAGAGGCTAAGATTCCAAAATACTTTGACTAATACCTTATACCTTTCCTTCCATAACGCTCTCTCTCAGTAATACTCTATTCCTTTCCCACCTTTTCCAGCTATTCAGTTAGTGACCATTTAGAATGCTGGATATTAAATGTTACTCTAGTAAATATGATACTTTTCTGTTCAGAATCTCTCAGCCTGTCTGTGCTACTTGTTTGCTTTTTGGTCTGGGTTTCATACTAACAGGAAAGATTTTATTTCTCATTTTTTAATAATGGTTATATATTGCTGTCCCACTTTATGATTAGGGCATGATTGCATCTCAGATGACTCTGGAGACTGAGTTTTCCAAGTTAAGAGTCAGATCATGGAAGAAAGGTGAATGAGAAGAAGCTGGTACCTGGGAGTGACAAAAGCCACAGCAAACCAGTGAGAAAAGACTGTTAGACATGGATGAGCTTTGATGCAATAAGGCTCCAAAGGTGTGTAACCTCTAGAAGAGCTACTCTGGCCTGCTGAGCAAGTATTTAATCATCTCATCACCTAGTGAGGGTTGACAAATGGAAGACAACTACAGTGTTACAACAGGCATTAGAGGCTCACTGAAAAGACCAGCGTGAGCCAAAGGATTGAAGACTTCAATCATGATGGAGAGAAAACCTGAAGAAGGTAGTAAGTAATAGGTCTGAACTAGGGAAGAAACCCACTCTGCAAGCTAAGCCACTTATTCTGCTGAGTACGATTCTTTTTTATTCTTAATGCTATGGTCCCATTGTGGGAACAAAAACATGGCACAAACTCACCAGGCCTCCTCCTTTTCTCCTCAGAGAATCAGTTCTGAGTTGGCTATGAAACCTCTCCTGAGTTCACCAACCATCTGCCTTCGAAACTCCCTCCTTTTTAAACAGCACCTCAAGCATTTTTTTTCCATGCTTACTAAGTTTACGGCTACTCACTTACCCAGATTTTAAGCATTTTCTCTTTCTAGTTCACACAAGTAGTAATATTCTGCCTCAATACCAAGTAATGGCAGAAACTGGAGATTGTTGCTTGTTGAAACTAGTCCTCAGACCACCGAAAGCCCTCTGAGTTGACTTACATGTTTTTTTCTTCCTCTGACTCCTCCACATCAGAGGAGTGTTTGGGTGGCTGGAACTCAGTTCTCCATCTTGTGCCCTGAGCCCACTGGGCTGCTTTCAGTGCGTTCTTCCTCTCCTGTGATTCCTGGTGAAGTATATGAAAGTATTCTCCACCTTGCTTCACAGAATTGATATGATGCCTGCCAAAAATCATCACAAGTTGGTCAGTGTACTAAAGACAGACTATTAAATTGATTAATTTCTCTGTTGACCACCAACTTAATTTTTAACAGAGATTTCGCGTTCTTCTATATTCAAGAGTTCAACATTAGTATTTCCTTCTGCAATATAACAAAGGACAACAATTCCCCAACAGGAACTGGGACATCTTTCCCTTATCTCTTTCAGCACCGCACAGGTTAACTATTGGATGTCTTGAACTCAGCATCACTTTGTCCGCTACTCGATTTAAAAACTCCCTGCCTAATTCTAATTTATAGCTGCCAATTGACCACTGGGCTCCTCACTGTCTTAACTGAGTTGTCACTGCCTGACAGGCACTGCGCTGAAGCTACCTGTTAGCTGCTAAATTCTACTTGCTGTCAGAAGGCTGCATTGTTAGCAACAGGGAAGGTGCCAGCAAAGCCTGTGAGTGAGCTGAAGACAACAGGCACGATATTACCGCAAGAGAAGAAATTAAAGAAGTTATTAATTAAAGTTAATTAAAGAAATTAAATGTCACCCTATAGGATGACTACGGGGGGGGGGGAAGGTGAGCTAGGGCAGTGAAAGGGATACGGCACACAATTACTCTACAGCCTTTGATTAAAAATGTTAGCAAGAATGTAGCAGCTGATCCAAGTCAGACGAGCATACTATCCAGGCATAGGACACATCCCTTTACGTTAATGTGTTGCTGCTTTTGAATCAAGCATCATCAGGCTGTACTGATTCTTTCAAACACAATCTAGGCTTGAAAACTAGGCCTCATTTGTTTTACTGACAAGTAATAATTCCCTTTCCTTACCAGACATGTATTAAAGCACCTGAAGGCCATATAGGGTGCAAATTTCAGGCACAGAACTCACTAGTTCTCAAGGGGAGCAGTTTACTCCCTCCTTGCTTCCCTTGATGAAAAAACAGTTGCACAATTTAATGGTTTTGGGATTGGGTTTTTGGTTTTGTTGACATTATTTTTTAAGTCCAGCAACTATAAATACAAGCCTGAAAACATTTCCAGTTCAGGTAGATAACCTGTCTGCTAGATATTTCTATACTAACTTTAGAAAAAGAAAAAAAAAAAAAAGATAAGAAAATAAGATGTCCCTGATAAGAAATGCTGCATGCTTTAGAAAAACATAAGGATTTTGGGGTCGTGTCAGACTGGCTTAATGTTTTTCATAAGAATCTAGTATTTTGCATAACAGACTTCTCTTGGAATACTAGAAAATGTTTAATGGCCTCAAATTCTTGCTTTATGTCCTTTTCCAGTAGTTTTCTCTCTCTCCTTTCTGCCAACTATCAAGATATTTGTATGTAAAAATATTTTTCCCCTTCGTAGTGCTTTTTCTACATTTCTGCGTGCACTAATGTAAGTATTCCTTCTTAAAGATCAAAACCCCTGCTGTAGCTGTATATTATAATGCCGCAAATAGTGAACAATGAGGTTATTACATGAATCAAAGTGGTGATGGAGGACAAGAGAAATATATTTAGACAAATAATTAGACAATTATTGTGAACCAGGTGTTTACGTAAATCATTACTCTGTCATGTATATGTAGATAATTTGTGTTACATTTATATTCTGTCGTGTTTGATAAAGAGCAGATGTTTGTGCATACCAATTAGTCCTGACCCTCTAAAGATAAAGAACCCTGACCTTCTGAAGATAGAAGACACAGGAACTATAAAAACAGTTTGTTGTAAGGTGGATAATGAGACGGTCTGATAAGCGTAAAGGACCTTCAAGCTGTCAGCAATATATTCAAAGATCAGCGAAACCTGGCGCCAACTAGGTGAAAGGGGACGAGGAAGACTATCAGCCTTCACCAGAACAACCCCGGCCCAGAATTATTTGGAAGATCTGCGCAGACGCAACTAATTAGCAACTAATTAGCATGAGGAGCGAGGATAGGCGTGGTTAGATAATGAATATGTATAGGCGTTATTAGAATATTCATTACTCAATTGTATAAATGAGATGTAACTTTTGTTGTGGGCATGCACGATAGGTGGAGAGATCCCCCGTGCATCCAGCGCGCTGCAAATAAAGAATATACTACTTGGACAAATTCGTGAATCAATTTGGCGACCCAGATGGGACTTCCTCTCTGTCGCGCCGCAGGACCCAGAAAAAAAAAAAAATAAAAACAAAAATTTTTCTCCCCCCCCCCCAGCCATAACCAGTGTTACTGGAGAAAGATGCATAAATGGCAAGTACAATCAGTACTTTTTTTTAAGGTTTATCTAATACACAAGGCTTTAATATGTGTATACCAAAATCAATGATCACTCTCATATACCCATAGGAATAAGAAACGTTATGCACACTTGTGAATGAACATTTTTAGTCTATGACTTCCTTGAAGTCCCAGGTATTACAAAATGTAGCTCTACAGTCTCCAAGTATGGAAAAAGAAATAAAATAGAATTAACAGAAATGCAGCATAAAAAAGCTCTAATAACTACCTGATTTAAACAAAAAAAATCCTCTCATAATTCCATAGAATTATTTCGGGGATATTTATGAATGACCCTAAAGGTTCATGGACTCCTGTCAGGAAAACGGTAAAATAAATCCAAACTTAAAATACAGATGTGACCAACGTACTTTTCTACACTGTGGATTTACAGTATATTGCTGGAATAGGACACCAAATATTTCTCCATTTACATTCTGGCATCACAATACCGTGTTTATACAATAACTTAATAAATTTACCTGGGCTGCCTATTTGACACGTAGGTGAGAATCGTTCATTAAAATGCAAATGTAATCGAGATTAAATTTGGAACACATTTATTAAAGCAATTGAGCTTCAGTCACCTTTAGCCAAAACACAGATTTTCAACTGCCATTCAGACAAAAGGATTTGTCTTACTTTTCTAAGTTAATATCTTTATCAGCATGAAAATTAAGAGAGTTTCCTGAGCAGTAATAAAGTACCACGGAATACTTCAAGTTTTCTCTACATGTATGTAGTATTATAGATAAGGGTCAATGACAAGTGCAAAGGAGTGACCCAGTAGTGTACTACACATACAGAAGCAAGTGTATTTTTAGTGCTTGCTGTAACTACATACTTATTAAATTACTCTTTAAATCCTTTAGGGACGCAAGGTCATCAGTTAATTGTAATACAAGGCCATTAAAGTATTAGGGAATTGAACTTTTACTACTAAGATTTTAGATTCTTGGTGCCTTTCTTTGAGTAAGAAATGACTCATAAAAATAAAAGGAAATCATAAATTTGTCTTAATTATAATTTAGGTGCTAGAAAAACATTAAGCAGCAATAATAATAATAATAATAATAATAATAATAATAATAATAATAATAATAATAATAATAATAATAATAATAATAATAATAATAATAATAATAATAATAATAATGATGCCAGAAACCTTTGCATCAGGGTAAAGACAAGCTAGATATTTACGAGATTTTTTTTTACCTTCTGTTTAAATATAACTTATTTAAGTACATTGGGTCATCTTCACTAAATTCAAAGGAATCATACTAAGGATGTATTTGTCCCAGCAGATCAAATTTTACAGTTAACAACCTCACATCTACTGTGTACGCAAACAAATTCAGTAGGAGATGGTTTACTAAAGGAATGACATGCACTCCTGAACACGTGATGCCAAATCCTTGCTCAGGTAAGCTGGTATAACTCCAGCCTGACCAGAATTGCTAGAAAGATGGGCAGAAGGCTGCACACCCATGCGGCTGTCCCTCTACTAAGCAACTGTATTCAATGCAGTGGGTGTTGTTACCCGGGTGCTTCAGTCTCATTAACTCTTCCTGCTAATCTCCCTCTGTCCCATTCCCTGAGGTGCAAAGAAGTTGCAGTCTATTTATACCAGCTTGATTCTCTGTCTCTTTAAGGCTGAACATTATGATCATGGTGAACAAAAATTGTGAGCTGTAAGTAAAATAACTATGTATCTACCAAACAATATAACTACATACATATTTCTCCGATCATGGAAATTTTTAGCCACTGTTTCATAAAATGGCTTATTCAATTTTCTTATCTTAATGGCTACAGCCTTTTTATCCATAAAGCTAATGAAAGAACATCTCCTGCTCCAGATGCTATACAGAAAGAATTTAGCCTTTTCCAGAGGCTTATAGCCAACTGTAAATATAAATGAAACCAACGTGGCATTGTTCTGAAAGCCACTGAGAGCACAGGCTTTCTAAATGCCATTTCCTATATTTTCATAAAAGCATTTCAATCTGCATCTGCAACAACTCCCTACTAGACCAATAAAAGCTCCCTTTGGGCACAAGGCCAGACCCTGCTGAGGGTGTTGCAAGGTGAATATCGGCTGGGCACTGCCTAACCTGTTGCACTAGTGACAAACTGAGTATGAGCTAAGGCTTGCCAGGTGAAAAGCAAGTGCAATTTTATGCACACTGCCACTTAAAAGCATTCTGAGTAAATATTTTCCACAGCAGAAAAAGTAATACAAACAACAATCCATTTCTGTATAAAACAGAAAGCACAGGAAGCAATAACTTTGAAAACTCCAGTAAATACAGCTAAGCTGTATTCTGAACATTACAGACTAAAACTACGGATTAAAATCCAGTATAATTCTCCTAAACAAACACTTAGCATTATTTGCAGCCATGCCATCGTGAGCTGTGATCCCATCACAAATCTCAAATGAGGCTGATGAGTATTTGGATCCTGAAGAATTCAAAGAAATATCCACTGAAGGAAGCGGTGACAGCAGCAAACTTGCTTCATTTGGGTTAAACTTGAAATCTATGCCCTTACCTAGCTTTAGGGGGCACTGTGGTACTGGAGGGTCTGTCTTTTCGAACATACAATAAAATGGAAGTTCTGACAACCTGAAGTTATTAAGGATCCTATGGTAATATCTGCAGGAGCACAAGCATTAACACCTGCATTCTCATCAGATTTCAATTGATTAAATGTTACTTCCCTCACTGCTGTTTCAGTTGGAATAGGACACTTTTTTTTTATCATTCCAGTCCCCCAAAATACTATGTTGTGTGTATGTGCATTATCAGACTCCATTTGAGCTGTTGCTGCATTCTAATAGCTGCAGTAATTCTTATATGTCCCTTAACTTTCTGACAAGGTGCTGTAACACCTAAATAGGTAATAATTGTAAAACAGCAGAAAATGCCAAGATAAAAGAAAATCCACATGCACACAGTGCTTTTCTTATTTACAAAGCACGCACAGAACAATAGGAGAGCAAACTCTGCATTTCTTGTAAATTGTCAACAATGATACTGATTTATACCAGTGGAGAATGTGTTCCGTTCTCTTACCGGTAAATACTGGAGCTGCTGACCATTTCACTCAGTTCTTTAGTGCCTTACATTCACTGTTGTAATCTATGTCAGTATGTCCCAAATTTATTTACATTAAGACTGCTTTACACCTTTCCTGGGTGATGTAAGGCAGTCTCATTGTAAATGAGAATTAGTGCACTGTTCACTTAAAATATACTCAGTGAGTTATTACAGGGTGCATACGCTACCCACCTTCTGAAATTACCAAAAGCCATGGAGTTAAGTTTACATGGTGGTGAGCCTGAGCTAGCAAGTCCTACTATTGAGCTCCACATTCAGGTCGTATCCTGAAAGCTTAGCACGTGGACGACTGCAACAACAATTGCAACTACTCACAATCAATATGTAGGTACTAATGTAAATTAATTACGAATTCTGGTTTGGTAGTGTTTACAGCCAAGTTAGAGATGCAAATGTATTCACGTGAGGCAATGGAGAATCGGGAACATGCTGGTTACTACTCCTATTTAATGGTTGAGTAATTACACAGTAAGAACCAAATAGGTAAATATTCATACATCTAGTCGTCTTAAATTCAGTGAAGACCAGATGATAATGACATGAAAATTTATTAAATGTAGTTACTAACCCACAGAAACTCAGACATATGTGATCATTTACCATACTGAACCATTAACCATTCTGGCAAGGAACTGAAGTAGTACCATATCAACATCTGTCTTGAGTAGTTGAAGACATACAAACAATCTGGAATACCCACATTATTTCAGATGTAGATTCCCATTTTATTCTCCTGCAGATGAGTACAATATTCTGTACTCAAATGTCTCTGTTTAAAAAAACAAAATCAGGATCTGCATAATGGGAAAGATGCATATTTTCACATGAAAATCTGACCATGAAATAAGTCATGAAACAAGTAAAGTTAAAATAAGACATGAGTAAAATTGTGGTATGTTCAGAGAAGGTTGTGCAGCAGGAAATAAGGATCTTCAGTAGTCAAAACAACACCCCACGCTAGTGTAAAAGATGTCACCAGGTGAATGTTTAATCTATTACTGCATATTTAAAGATGTCTCAGAGTGGTTTTCAACTAACTACAAAGACATTAAAATATAGAAGATGCTGCTTCCATTGTGAACTGAAGCAGAACCTCTACTTTGAAAATGAGGAGATGTTCTCTAACATTGAGAAGCACAAACATATTTGGCTACCTGGAGGTACAAAAAACAACATACCAAAAAACTGGCTTATTTTTAGCTGGAAATGTGTTGTTCTCAACCTGGAAAGAATGGAGGGCAGTAATTTCTCTTTTAAGAAGTCCCAGAACACAAGAACATGCACACCCACCCACCCCTCCGCTTGTGCCATGCTGTAACTCCCATTCCTGTTGATCTTCATATAAAAGTTTTCTTTGGGGGTAGGCACATTTAGGTTTCCAGCTCTTGATGTCTCTGGAGAAGTACGTAAACAAAGGTGAGTGGGGGAAGTACTTCCAGAGCAGCACAGAGAAGACAGCTTTGTACTGATAAAGGGCAGAAAAATAAACCCGTGAGATTTCAAGGCTTTGCTTTAAATTCTTCTCCAAAAAGCTGTGGGAAAACTATTACTAAAATGTCAAAAGAAAAAAATAATCTGGAGATTTCCGGGCTTTCCATTTTCTTGCTGCAAGAATCTACAATAATAACTTTATGTTCATATTGCTGATAAAAACTCACTGCTTGTTAAGTGGAACTTCACTGATGTCCCTGATCCTCTACCAGGAAATACTGCTGGTTCAAGATTTTCATGTGAAAGTAGAAACCACTCCTCACAATCTAGTGTCTTGCCTTACCACAATAAAGGTATTTACAGAGCAATAACATTCTACTACTAAATAATGAAAAACCCATTTTAAGTGTTAGCTTTGTTCAAACATTCAGCGACAATGTGTCATTTTGTATCATAATACGTGGGATTAGACTGTTGTGTTTAGATAGATAGTAAAATCTAATAAGCAATGAACTATTTCCACTTATGAAATTTCAAACATAAACAAACATATTTTTGCACAAAAGGAAAAGGCGATTGAGACTCAAACAAACAGCCTGGAAAAGCAGAAATGTTGATGGGAATAGCAGTCTTTCCAGTGATTGATGACAGAGATAATGATTCATACATCCATACACTTAAATGGTTGTCTTTGCCCATGACTGCTGTCTAATTAATGGGAGCCATCATTCACGTAAAAGAAAATTTTTGCTTCTGGAAAAAAAAAATGCTGCAAACTGCCAGCAGTGACAGTGCTAGAAACATGCCAATTAAAGTGATTTCTGCCAAGCAGCAAAAGGGCACAAAACACTGGTTTCCAAGCAA
Organism: Aptenodytes forsteri; assembly: GCF_000699145.1. Taxonomy (NCBI): domain Eukaryota; kingdom Metazoa; phylum Chordata; class Aves; order Sphenisciformes; family Spheniscidae; genus Aptenodytes; species Aptenodytes forsteri. The sequence continues at coordinate 532,297 of NW_008796167.1, read as the reverse complement.
CTGACATTATGAAGTATTAAATACATTGGAAACTAATATTGGCAGATAAACATTGCACCTTCTCGGTTAGTACTGCCTCAGTCTCTTTGCTTCTTAACTCTACGTTGCCTCTCCTCCCTGCTTTTGCAGACACCACTGTATCTTCCAGTAAACCATATGCATTAAGGAATGCCAACTTACCATAATCTCTAAACACTAACAACCTTTTTGTCTGCATATATTAGAATAGGATCAGTATAGATTCACAGGTAAGGACAGACAAGGTCATAACCAAAACTCCAAAAATAACACATTTCTTGCCATTTAAAATCTTCCGGTAGTAGCTGCCATTTCAACCACAAAATTTAAATGGTTTTGTATTAAAGTCAGCTACACAGCCACTAGCAGGAAAAGAAGTAGGAGAAACTGCTCCTTGGGTAACGGTCAGTCTAACTGTTGTTGCAGGCATAAAGAATACAATAGTAGAGGCTGGGCTTTCTGCATGCAGAGTGACTTTTGGAGATCTGCCTTCAGGAAACTTGAACCATTTTAAAGAGCCATCCAGTTTCCAATTTAAACCATAAAAAGCAGTCAGCTGAATACTGTTAAACTGCCAGCAATTTGACATTTAGTTTTCTTTAACTAGCGCAGCACAGAGCCATTTTCTTCAAACTATGGGAAATGAAATACAGAGGTTTAGCATGCCCTTTTTGCAAGTAAAGGCTGGACTGGCTCGTGGAATGGCATGGACACTTCCCCTTTGAGCTTGCAGCTCAAAGCTGTGGATTCCCAGACATCATCGTCTGAGGATGACCACAACTTCTCATTTTTACATGGGCACCTATGCTTAGATGACTGTCACTGCACAGTTTCCAGTTTCTATCACCTTTCCTACCTCCTTTTTACACAAAGGCAGTATTTTCAGCTAGTCTCATTTGAAGCAATATGCTTATTTTTAAGCACTATTTTTTGTGGCGATGTTTAACAACACGAGTAATTCCAGTACACTTGCATGGTCTTGGTGGGCTGAATTAGTCTACAGAAGTGATTTATGGCAACCTGCTTTTATTATGGATTAACAACTACAAGCTTCCAATGCTTTGGTAACCTCTTTTGCTGTGTAACTGTTCCTACGCCTTTCTACAATTTATTAGTTATAAAGACTTCTACTTTCTTGGTTCTCATACAATACATCCTCATGCAAGTGTGGATTACTTAACATTATTTCTGGATCCCATTTACAGATGTCATTGGAACAAAGCAGTACGAAAGGATCTCCCTCAGAGCTGAATGTCATTTCAAAGGGACTGTGCTTTTTGAGTTTGCTTAGTTTTAATATGAATAGCAACAGAAATGAAAACATAATTCTTAGCTCAAAGCTAAAGATATTTGAATGCTCAAGGACAAAGGTGTTGTCTTTTCTGCCATACTGTATTCCACCCACTGAATCTGACATTGGGAAGTACTTAGTCAAGTAAGTCAGAGCTACTTTGTGTCTACCTGGGCAATCTCCACTGGAAGTAAGATGTATTGATCTACAAAGGAAGAGGAATGATCATTATCTACAGATTTCCCAAATGGTTTTTCATTTTATGCTGCACAAAGATAAGCAAATTCCTTCCTATATTTTAATGCTGTGTTTAGGTAAAATGGTATTTGAGAGCTGACAGGTGTCTCCCTAAAGTGACTGGGTACAACTCATTAGTAGGGAAGAGCTGGTACGACTTTCTACTTGGGACTAGTGACTGATAGTTTTGAAAGATGAGTAGTTTGAGCAACCTCTGCGTTCTGTTATCATCCTCTTTTGTATCATCATGAGGACTCAAGAAAGTATAAGAGAATATTACTGAGAGGAGGTATGAGGTCATAATTATAAGGTTTATCTTCAGTTTAATTATGCTTTTAATGTGTAAGGTAGAATATTAAAGCTTTATGAATGCAGCTAAGTCTGTTCCAGTAATGACTCTTCAAACATTTTTGAGATAATTTTAAAATTCATACTGCTGTGCTATGTCACTGTGATCATTAAAAAAATTCCTCACCGTTTGTTCCATTATACTCTCTCATACAAACAAGCTGCAAGATCACAGGCACTACTTCCTGTGAATATGTATCAATTAATGTCCAATTAAGACAACTGCTGGGTGTTCCTTTTCAATCAGGAGGAGGAAAAGCACGAAAAACCAAATAAGCAAAGGTCATTTGTATTCACTGACTCCCTGTAGCATGTATTAGCATGCCGCTCTGCTAGCCTGACTGCTTTAATTGAAATTAAAAGTTGCTGCCCTGGAGAAGAAAACCCCAGTTTTCTTCTTTCTTTCTTGCATTTTCCACTCTGCTTCTTTTTGCTAAATCCTTTTCTATAGTCTGAAATTGTTACTAAGAAGTATTGCTGACGTGTCCTTTGGTCCAAACCAGCAGCGCAGTCATTTTCACTTGAAATTACCTTTTCCCACAACTTCACATCTCAATATTTGGTTAAAAAGTCTGTGGGTTTGATTTCTTTACTTTTCTTACTGTTCTTTTTTCTACATGCAGATTTAGCCGAAGTAGCATTGTGCAAACACTCAAGATGAATGGCTAGCACATTTTCATTGTTAAAAGGTCATACAATGACACTCGAATTTTCAGGCTTACACAACACGATAAAAATTAAAAAAACAGTTAACATATACCTTCAATTTCCAGATATTAAGTCTGTTGGATATTTTTCTGCATATTGGGTCATCTGGCTACTGTACATTTCAGAAAGCATTAGAGAAAGTGAGTTCATATTTCAAAAAAATCTGTTTCCCTGACTTTTCTCAAGCAGATTTCTCCATGGCCATTATAGCTCATATCATACTTCACTTCTTAAATAATATAAAATATGTGGGATTCATGATTTAATTGCCACAGTAAATAGAATAGATTATATTAGGTGTGTTACAGGATCACTACGGTATTACACGATAAAACAGGCAAACTTCATTTGAGCATTTATTCAGACAACAGTGCTTTCTAGAAACTAGCATTAAAGTGACCATCGCCTACACAAGAGCAAAAAGGCACATTTCTCCTGAGTGTACTAAGCAGCTTTGACTAGGCCCTGACCATGCTAAACTTCTGATCTTCAAAAAACAAATGTGTGTAAATGTATCATTTACTGTTCAGTAAACGTAAAAAGTAAATATACATTTATTTGTGCAGTAGCACAAGATTAAGTCTTCCCTTTCTTCATCTTCCATCTGTTTCAATTGTCATGGAAAACTTGTGGTCAGGAATATTTCCACCCAGGCATTTGAAATCACATGATGAAGCTAGTTTTGAATGCGACTGTGAATTAAATTTATGGGACCAGAAGAAGATGGCAGGGCTGAAGATGCTTTAATGGGTAGGTATTTTCTTACTTGTCAGCCCTTCAAACTCTGCCTGGGATATTAAAGTGGAGTTGGGTTCTTTCGATCTTCCGCATCAGCAGTAAAAAGGATTCTGCAAGCCAAATTAGATATTTAAGAACAATTGCACAACATCACTATCCTCTGCGGGTGTGGTGCAGGTACAACTGATCAGGATGTAACAGACAATTCTGCTGATAATGTACATAAAGGAATATAATCTTGTTTGTCCCTTTAGCTGTATTGGCTTCTGGAGGTGAGAAGGAATGAAAGACTGGGTTTTTAATCACTCAGAGAAAAGATATGACATGTAAATACATTAGGATCAAATCTATTCACATCATTAAAAATCTACATTTAACATAACTTTGCAGATCGCATTACCATTAAAAATTCAGTGGAAGGCAAATCTGCATTTATCATAATGTGGTGCAGGAAACAGAAATGTCTTCAGTTAAAAGTAGGCTAGACTAAACACTTCATCTGTTATAGGAAACAGCTGCACTCACCCAGAGTAATGGGCTGGATCTCTTAAGAAGTCTTTCCCTGGAGCTTCTAATTTAGTAGGTCAATTTTGAAAATAAAAATAAAAATCAGAGAAACGGAGGCATCACTGAAATCTAGAAGAATAAATACGGCATTTACTTACCTGAGACACCTGTGTTCCAATTGTAGCTGTTCCAGTGATAAGTAATCTTACATCCCCAATTTGACTTTCATAATTCACCTATGAGAGTAATAATATTTATGCACCTAATACCTAGCAGTGCTGCAGAGATGAATAAGACAATGCTTGCATGTACTTGAGTGCTACGCATTGTAAGATTTATCAAACTAACATCCCTAAAAGCATAAGACAGTGGTAATAAGATTATAAATCTAAAAATAATTTAAATGAAAATGGTAAGAAAAAATATGCCCTATATGTAACAAAAAAAAAAATTTGCTTTCAGTAACAAAAGCAATCCTCATTCACACTCTGCCATCCATACCAATTTAAAAGCTTTATATTTTTGCAGTGAGTTTAGTTCAGATACATTGCCTAGTTTCCAATTCCAATTTACTTGACAGAGCTGCAGAGAGGTCAAGTGATTTGCACAAAGGTACATAAAAAGTTAGCTGCTCAGCCGAGAGTTAGGATCAATATCTTGACCCCCCCTTCCCCCCACTCACCATTTTTGACCTCCCCATATAGCACACAACACAATGCTGTAACAGTCAGAAACAGAGAGCAGAAGAAACAGACTATGTAGAGAGGCAATCTATTTTTTTCCCTTCTTCTGGCATGGACAAATCATGTCCAGCTTCACTTTGTACCACTGTTATCCTACACGGAGCTTCTTTAGCACATGAAAAAGCTAGCTTTAAAAAGCATGGCTTTTCATGCCACTGAATCCTTCAGATTTAGTCCCTCACATAAAAAGCGCAAAACACTGCCTTCTAGGAAAGCAGTCCTGTATCATATTACTCACTATAATATCGAAGATGATCTAGATTTTTATAAAATCAAATTTAATTTCATAGGTTTCTACAATTATAGGATTAGAAACTCACTCTTAGTTTACTGAATTGGAGAGAATTTCAAAGCTGTGGAAAAGCTCAGCTGATCCTAAACATCTCGAGGTTGGCCAAGGTACACAAAAATGCCATGGAGCTCCTAATGGCATTTCAAAAGTACATTTCCCAACAGGTATCAAATCAAGACCCCCTCATGTTAACCTACCAACAAAGTGACACTTCATTTGTTCAAACTGTAAATTGTAATGAAATGAGTAGTCCAGCTTGCTTCATCCAAACATCTACAAATCAATTTGCTAAGATTTTAAAAATCAAGCCTTTTAGTACCAATGGTGATGGTAACTTTCATCCAGAACACTTGCAAGTATTTTGTGTCCTACTCGTTTGAAATAAAGAATGTAAAGCAACCAAAAGCAAGCTCCAAGCACCTGCAACTCATATATCAAGAAGTAAACTGATCTTTGGCAGGTTATCGTCAAAAGAACTTTAACTTGACCTCAAGGAGACAATCCTGCTGAAATTTAGCAATGAACAATGAACGCAGGCAGTCAAACATAACTAACAGTGCATTTATGGCAAAAACAAGTCATGCTTTACTAAAATGGCTTATCCAACCTTCCAAGTACACAGCATTTTTTATTTTGTTTATGGTTTATTACTATTTTCGGCCAAGTTGATCAAGTGAAAATTCACTAAAAGTGAACTAACAAAGTGAATAATAAAAACAATTGGGGGCAGAGAAGGATAAAAGGGAAGAATGTGAAATTTAATGTTATCGTGAGTAACCAGTATAAAATTTAGAAATTGCTCTGATGTAAAAACTTGGGAATATTTAAAAACACTACATTATTGTGAAATGTAAAGTTCTGATTCCTCTACAGTACTACATGCAAAGAAGCTACTTGTCTCTAACTTCCTTGAGTTTTATGCAGTTACAATCTCAGCCAGACAATGCAAGAGCGTAATTTGTCTTCAATATATTATGCTAATACAATATCATGTGTACTGTTGACTGCCGTATTTGCTTAGATTTAACCTGATTAATAAGGTTTTATATAGATGTCTGTCTTATTGCTGCTTGCTTTAATCCAACTATTTTTATCGAGTGAACACTCTTCAAAGACTTAAAGTCTAGGAACCTTGTAAACACTTGTGTAATCTGTAACCTGCTGGGGCTGGCAGTGGTAATTTGTCAGTTTTATTTGCAGCAGGCTGTAACTAAACCTTGCCAGATGTAAATCATCTTTTTGTACTACTGCTTGCTGTTTCAGTTGCAAATGAATCTCATTTCTTAGCTTAACACTCACATCAAGAAAGCTAGAAGGTTCCAGGAAAATTTAGAAAACCCTAGTCACCTACTGCAAGGCTTATTATGCAATTTAGCAACTGTTTAAGCTAATACAGAGCAAATAGAGTGAATGGTCTCCGTAGGCAAGTTTGGAGTGCAATCAGAATGTGTGATTGCAACAGAAAAGCATATTGAAACCTCAATCTTGTTAACTTAAGCACCACCTGCAGTGACAATAGTGAAACACGGGTGACAGCACAGTCTAAGTACATTTAAGAGCATGAGTGCCTAAATGGGAGAGTACTCTTTGCTAAAGCCTATTCCCAATGGGCCTCCCTGGTTTTTGTTTTGTTTTTTTTAGATAAGACCATAAGAAACACCCTGCTGGGACAGAAGTTTATTGTGTCTAGTGGCAATAGAAGATGCTCTCTAGGAAAAGCATGCACACCCAGCTACTTTCTGTGGTCAGTCCCATAAAATAATGGTTGCTGTCCAAACTCAGCTGGCTAAAAGGTATATAGCATCCCAAATCCATGTCCTATTATAACAGCTCACTACCCACCAGATAATGGGCACAAAAATCTATTCCTTCCATGTCAGCATCTTCCTGAGACTCAAGCTGGTATATGCCAAATGAGTCCATGCAGGTATTTCTATAACAGTGGTAGATATTTTCATTATGATTTTCCATCACATAGTGGACATTACATGTCCTAACATTGCTCATTTTTGACTACTTTATTACCAAATCTTGGCACTGTACTGTGTCATGCAAGAAACTGCAAAGACGTAACAAGCACCTTTATAAAGAACACTAAACCAATATAGTATTGATATAGACAGAGCTATCAAACAATCATTCCTCATACAGCATTGACAACATTTTGAGTATACATAAAGCCTATAAAGGAAGAATTGTAAACCATCTTTTCTAAGCTGTTAGCACAGTTAATTATTTTGCCTATAATCCAACTGCTGCCACTGCAGAACCAAAGATTCCTTTAGCCTTGACTGGCCCATTTCTGTGTGCTCTGGATTCCCTTACCTTGAGTGAGCTAGAGCTTTACTAAGAGTCCTCAGCTCCTTTCCTGTTTCTCTAAATGGGGAGAGCCTCTTCACTGGTTCCGGTGGATCAGACTGAAAGTTATCAAATTGAAGATAAATATTATGGTATTAATTAAGAAGAGCCTAGCAGAGAGAAAGTATGTGCAGTCTCAGGGCTCAGTTTTAATCACCACATATTTTCTGAGATGGTCACCATCTGGGACAGCATTGTGTCATTTCACAAGCATGTAAACAAGCCTTACATGATACTGCTGTGCATGCCCGCGTGTACACGTGTTCCGACAGCTTTTAACTCATTGGCTGACTTCAAGTTTGACAGAGATCTCTACAGGCAGTTAAGCACCCATGAGATTCATTAAACTATGAGACAGGAAGAAGAGATTGTTCAATGGCCTAGACTTAAGGAATGACTGCTGTGAGTGCTTATGCATTAACAAACTACAAAAAGCAAGCATGGGAGACAAATCTTTCAGAAGTTCCAACTCAGAAAAATTTTCAATCAGACTCAAAACAAGGAGGTGACATTTGTTAAAAAAAAAAACAAACAATAAGAAAAGCCCCACAGACATAGCTGGTTTTGAAACACATAACATAATGGTTTCATTATTTTCTTTCTCTCTTCCATTTTTTAAGAGTGTACAAAACAGGTCAACAATTCTATGTAAGGGAATTAAAATCACCTACTTAGTACATTGTTCAAAATGCCTGCAACATTTTTTCTTCTGAGCAGCTATGAAACTGAAATGCATGGGAGATGAAAGCTTGTATTTGTTGTTGAACTAGCCCTGGCTTAGAATTATCCTTGGGGTTTCCAGAGAACAGCCGCATCAATTTCATAGAATTATGATTGCATGCTGTGCATATGCAGTGTTTTTGCATGTGTTTGGTAATAAAATATGCAGCTGAGGCAGTGCTCAATGTGCAAAGAGTGCATGGCTAGATTGCTATCCATTGGGAAGCATAGTGCTGGTGTGCAGAGACTGAGGTGCAGCCGAAGGTATTCCTTGAGGCAGTTCCGTGCATTTCATTAGTGTCCTAAGGTGTCCAGAAAAATAAATTCCTGGTAAAGGAAATAAAGAAGATCCTTTATTATGCACCTGGGAAAGTATTTAATAGGATATTGCAGATCTCAGTTGGATCTGTAGAGAAAATGTGTGCCTACTCAAGAGAGGCTGCAACTCCTATTTTAAATCTTTATGCACATCTGAGTGTACTGTTTTTGATTGCTGAAACAATTGGTGCTCTGTATGGACAACAGCTTCTAGAAGGTTGAGCTGCATACTTCAGCCTTTCTTAGTATGTTTTTATCTTTAAGAGAACATTCTGCAAAGTGCAAACAAAAGACAAGACTTCTTATTAATGAGATGTATAGATAAAATTAATAACTGTAAATGAGAACTGAAAAAAGAAAAATGATAAATGAATGTGTTGGTGGAATGTTTCTGGTATTCAAGCCAGAGTGCTTCTGCCAGTAAAATAGCTGGCACAGCTGGACCTTTTAGCAGGACTTCCACAGCACATCTTACTTTTCAACTTTGTTAGCTTCCAACAAATCTGACTGATTTGAGTTAGATAAAAAAGGAAATTAAATATTGTGGTGTGATAGGTGAGCTATTACTGGATGCTGAAGTCAGGCTAACACTTGTGCTTTCTTCCTTAAAAAAAACTTTTAAAAAAGAATTTTAAAAATTGTTAGTGTTAGTTGTCAGTTTTCACATAATTGCAAATGTAGCATCCTTTCTCTTTTGTTTACATTTTATTCTTCTCTTTTATAAAAAAAAATACGATCAAATCGGCTGCCTGGCATTCAGTTCCGTTCTAAAGAGAAAGGAGATGGATCAGACTTTATATAAGCTAACAAAGATGAGATATGCCAAAAAATTAAATCTTTTTGCTGGATTGCAAAATTCAGGCAAATTGTTAAATTGTTAAATGCATGCGGAGAAATTAAAATGTGTTTTAATTCCAACATTTTATTTATATTTACAAGGCCTGAATTGCTTTGGGATAGCTAGCCACAGACTACACTGCAACTCCGCATTGTTGTATGACAGGCCTAAGTATACATCAAATAGAACATACACTTGGGTGGTCTTGGATGCATTATGACAGACTCACCACAGTAACTGTTCTGTGCTGATCAAAAAGTGGCATTTAAGTAAAACTATCTCCAGGCCTTTCAATATTTAAAATTGTAGGTTAAGGCCACACCAGGCAAAGGCCGAAAACCCGGGTATAGGCTAGATCTTCAACAACTGTTAATTTGTGCAGCTCCTCATAACACCCAAAGGAACAGCCCTTTCAGCTTCAGGTTTTTGAGATCTAAGGATGTGCAATATTGACCTATGTACTTTAATAAAAACGTGAATTTTTCAAATAAAAAGTCATCTTGAATGTATTAGTCATTTCTGTGCTAAACTGTAATATAGTTTAAAGGTCAGTCTTCTAGAACTGACACATGGAATAACTAACACAGCTAAACTGAATTTTCAGAACACTATTTTTACCAAATTACAATAGAACCCTATATCTCACTCATCAGCGATTTTTTCTGATGCCTTCAGGAGGAGTTTTACTGGATAAAACCTATGAAGTGTTCATCAGTCAGAAAAAGGCTGGTTCCTTATGTACAGTAAGGCTTTAAACCTTGAATTCAGCAAAGTTATCTATATGAATAATTAAAACATGATGTTTGCCTGTTGCCTTCTTTAACTCCATCTTGAATCAAAGCTTCACCAGTAGTCTCACCTCTGGATTGAAAGAGTACTTGTTAGTAGTAACCTCAGCCACTTCTTTGGGTGGTTTTTCCCGCACATCTTTTTTCACTGGTTCCTAAAAAATGGACAAAAACATGTAACCATATTTGAAATACTGCTAGTTAGCCATACTGTAGCAGGTCATAATTTTCAAAACTAAGTGGTGCAAATAAACTTTTCTAGAGATGCAAACTAAAGCAAAAGTAATGACTAGTCTATTATAGAAAAACTTAAAACGTCACTAAATGACTTTGGCACACAAATAGATTCTCATACAAAGTACCTGCAGACAAACTACTGTGCAAAATGCATACATGCTTTTTAAATTACTATACTTAAATGCTTAGAAAACGTAACTTTTCTCTTGGAAGAATGTTATATAGACTACTGTGTCTAACATAAAAAGAAAATCCAATTTCCAAAACCAGGAATAGGAAATTACTTACCTGTAATTGCTCTTCCCTGAAGATACACAGTGTGATAGACCACTATTCTTGGGTCTGTGCTTTCACCCACAAGGAAGGCACAGACTCATAAAAAGCCTTGAAGTCAAACACAAGCACACTTTTAGTCCTCCTTCAACCATCAGTTTATTCAAGTGGAAGGAAGACATATTCCCTCCTATTAAAAAAAACTATATAGGTAGATTAATAAAAGACTTTATATCACTCAGCAGTGTATGGTGCTCAGGCTAAAAGGATATGAAAACAGTAATTCCTTCCTGCACTAGTTTCAGATCAAAAAGCTCATTTATTGATTCCAAGCAAAGCAAAGCTGGAGGCCCTAGCAAGTCGCATCCATGTAGTCAGGGCAGAGCCAATGTATAAAAAAGGCTGAAAGACTGCACAGCAGACTTGGAGCTGTGGATGAAATACTTGCTATGCTGTATAGCTTTTGCACAACAGAGCAAAGCCTGGAAATATTCAAGTATTTAAAAAAAAAAAAATTAAGAGCACAGCATTTTGTTTGTTGGAATCTTGACTTGAGAAGGCACAAAATTCTTTCCAAATCTATGTTCCCATGTAACATTTCACCAGAACAAAGGTTTAAAGTGTCAGGAACAGTATCTTCACTCATTGGAGAACTCCAAATACCAATGTTCTAATATAATGACTGAGGCAGCCCACAAACAAGTAGAAAACTGAGCCGGGGGAAGCAAACCCGAACCCAGAAATGGTACTAAGAGCAAAGTAGCTGGAATGAAGATTTTCTGCAGCCAGAGTATAAGGATGAACTAATGAAATGTCAAAGAGAAGTCTGAAGGCTCCACTATTTCATGCAGTTGGGGTGCACTTGACCAAGACTGGTCAGCAGCAGAGACAGATGGCAAATTGACACTGCTCAGGAGCACAAGTCTTACAGAGGGCTACAAATGGACCTGAGAGCCCGCCTCAGTGATTGAGAAAACCACATTCAGGCACTGAACGAGAGGAATCAGTTTACAGCCTGAGTGAGCACCCATACTTCACCTATAGGAAATGCTAATCAGAGGAGATTATTGGGGATGAGTATGCTTTCAGTATGGAGAGTCTGTTACACTGAACTTTAGGGAAAATAAAATTTAAGTATTTATCAATACATAAATTTAATCAGCAATATTTGGTATATTTTTTCCAAAGATCAAAGTTATTTATTTTAACCATTTGTAGCAAGAAGCAGATTCTGAATACTAAATGTCTTTATCTGTGAAAACAGGCCTTCAAAAGTAGACTGGATTTTAGAAATGAGTTGCCAAATGACACTTTTTAAAAAAAAAAAAAAAAAAAAAAAAAAAAAATCATTTCCAGCATAAGAAGTCTGAAATATTCCTAACTACATGCCATGCTATTCATGAACACAAATGACCCATCCAGGACATAAATAATGCTAAAAGATGAAGAATTATTTATTTCCTCTGATTTACCCTTCTAAATTTCAGGGTACTCTTAAAGGTAGAAAGGTGCCAGATGGATGGAACCAAAGACTTTGTAGGTGAAACACCTTCAGAGAAGCTGGTTCAGAAGCAGTTTGGTTTTAAAATTGGAAAAGCTTTCATATTTTGGGCAATATTTTATTTCTATCAGGGCACACATTTTTTTTGAGTGTACAATGAAAAATCCAAGAAATTCTAAGTATTCGAACATCCTTCAATCTTCTTTCTCCTTTTGTGTTACTGTTTCCATATAGCTATCTTCTCTGCATTGCATGTCTATTTGTAATCTGTAATGCTAACCACCATAGCATCAACACATAGCGCAATAAGCAACAAAACAAAACAAACCACACATAGACTTGTGTCAGTTTGCTCATCTTCTCCGCTATGGGAATAGCATGCAGCAGACCGATGCTGCTGGGACTTTTTTTTTTTTTTTTAAAGTGCACACATTATCTGTATTTAAAGAGAAAGCTAGAAGAAATCTGATTTGGACTTGGAGCAGAAGCATCTTACGCTCCAGGAACAGCAGAATTTCCAGTCTGCTTTGCTCCTGACACTATTTCCCCCCCCACCCCGAAGCAGAAAAATGTTGACAATGGCCAGGTACAATGGCTTTTACAGCTGGCAATACCTTGAATGACATGATTAAAACCAATTGAGAGTCTCTCAGAATAACTTACTACTCAAGAGAAGGAAGAGTGGTGGAATGTAGCCCTAAGGTTTCAATGGCTTGGAAGCACCAGTACACTGACCACTAGTATAGGGTCTGGAGCTATTTAGCTATATTCAAGTGTCTAATGCCACAGAGCACTGAAGAAAAGTTTTCTCAGGTGCAACACTTCCCTGCATCCTACCTCTGGCCAGCCAGAGCTGCCCGTTCATGAGGAAAGGAAAAAGAGCTGTGAACCTACCTAACCTTTGCACAGTTGCTCAGGGAGGGAGGTATCACAAACACCACCCCCTCCGCTCAGGCACTGATAATGTGATTCAATCAGCCTTATCGCAGAAAACAGAAGGGAATAGCTTTCTTTCCTACAAAATTATCTTTCATTACAATGTCACGTATTGAAAAGGTGCAATCTGAGCTTAAAACAGTAACAGTACATAATTGTAGAACAGTAGTATGCCATCTTTTTAATTTGCAGTGCAGATATAAAAAACTGAGAGAAAACAATACTGGTATGTCTAATTTGTTAAACTCAACAATATATTATCATGACTATCTGAACAATCTTCAGAGTTTGAGTGTTGGATTTTTTTTTTTTTAGTGTTTCCAACTGATGAAGACTTTCATCATAGTTCATCTAATTTGCTTTGAAGCCATCAAAAGGACTGTTTCAGTGATCATTTCCTGCTTTCATTATAGTGAAATAACAAAATCTCACACAACTCCATATGTAAGAAACAATAATTTTAAAACACAAAAAAAATCATAAAGTAATATGTGAAACATCACCTTAAAGTGAGATCACATGAGGAAATAACCCAGAAGTTTTCCATGAAAATGATTATGGTCATTTTTCTTGAGATCGCACCTAGTAGCTCTAGGCAAAATGAACTACAGAAATACTGCAGTAGGTGGAGCTCGATGCCATCTGATTGTCCATAGCTCCGCTCCTGTGGAGCTGGAGGTGACCCCTTTCAGTGCTGTCACAGGTGGCTAACGGCACACAGGAAGCCCTGGCATTCCTGCTTACTGCCTTAGACAGCTCTTTGTGTCTCTTCTTCGTCTTTAGAAAGAAAATTGAAGGTTCTTAAAGTATTTTTAGATGAACAAATTCTTTTGAATAGCTTGTTTCAGTTGCAAACCACTGCCTGCAGACACTCTAGATTTTTTCCTAACAGTTCTCAAATACTTCACTTTCTCTAAATAATTCTGGAAATTAAAAATTGTTCAACTCTGACAAATCCTTCTTTTTATTAAACATTCTCTCCATTTCATACACCTGTCATCTTTTCAGATGTCATTCTGTAAGTTTTGAGAATTTCCAACTTTCTTCTCCAAATCTTACTGTGGAAATAGCCTGAGTTGGTACTGTGTATGCCATCTATAGATGGAGAGTCGAGGTACAATAAACATGCTTTTAGATTGTACATTTTCAAATTTTTTGTTTAAGCTGGTGAAAGAACATGTTTCCTTGGCAATTCCTGAAGTTTTTTCATTCTGGGTAACTCATTAAGTTTATATGTTATTGTCAAAAATAGCAGATTGACACACCTATTGCACTTTTCTTCCTTCTGATATATCACTTGAATAGGAGCATTATGATTACATTTGCAAACTGTGAATGTTTTGATGAAAATAAATCAGCACAGCCTCATCACAACCCACCATTTAGTCATCCAAATGCAAGATCAACCTGGTGAAATATATTTTTTAATTTTACAAAAATGTTTAGAAAGCTTTTGTGAAGCATTACTGTCGTGGTTTAAGCCCAGCCGGCACCTACGCCCCACACAGCCGCTCGCTCACCCTCCCCTGGTGGGATGGGGGAGAGAATCAGAAGGGTAGAAGTGAGAAAACTCGTGGGTTGAGGTAAAGACAGTTTAATAGGTAAAGCAAAAGCCGC
>NW_008796167.1:493543-516636 GCF_000699145.1 Aptenodytes forsteri | reverse complement strand
CTTCCCATGGGCAGGCAGGTGTTCAGCCATCTCCAGGAAAGCAGGGCTCCATCACGCATAATGGTGACTTGGGAAGACAAATACCATCGCTCCGAACATCCCCCCCTTCCTTCTTCTTCCCCCAGCTTTATATGCTGAGCATGACGTCATATGTTGTGGAATATCCCTTGGGTCAGTCGGGGTCAGCTGTCCCGGCTGGGTCCCTCCCAACTTCTTGTGCACCCCGAGCCTGCTCGCTGGTGGGGTGGGGTGAGGAGCAGAAAAGGCCTTGACTGTGTCAGCACTGCTCAGCAGTAACGAAAACATCCCTGTGTTATCAACACTGTTTCCAGCACAAATCCAAACCACAGCCCCATACCAGCTACTACGGAGAAAATTAACTCTATCCCAGCCAAAACCAGCACAACTACATAGAGATGACTACTGCTGTTCTGCAGGTGAGATTCTAAATGCTTAATTTTAAAGGCAGTATTCTAGCCAAGTACTCAGGATTATTTTTTTTCCTATTTCTTCTTTTACTGCTGCTGCTCAGTACTGACCCTTTCTGCCCTTTCACTAGAATGTGGGAACATGGAACAGACATCAGGACCAAAAGAGAATTTTCAATTAAACACAAGAGCCTCTGAGGCAAAGGACTTCACTAAGAATATATTGCAGAAAATTAAGATTCCTTTAAGAGTAATGCTATTTTAGTGCTTCAGCTTAAAAAAAAAAAAGAGCCACAACTAAATCTGCAGATATAAATACATATCAGCATCAAAGACAAGATGCCGGATTTGTTAAGGTTGTGCTGTACCATATCAATAATGCAAAGCACTTTGCAACTGAGAAGCTCTGTTGCCAAGGGGAGCATTTGATAAGAGCTATTGCAGCAGCTTCCACTCCTTGGTCTCTGGTCAGAAATGGTCCTGATATCGACAGAAAGGGGCACTCATCCCACTGTTTTGCCATGAGTAGTTTTAATGAGCAAGGGAGCTCCAGTCCTGTTAGGTCTCCTTCTCCACGCCAATGAACACATTACTGTCAATACAGACATATCAGGAAAATGGAAGGAGGCAGCTGAAAAGTGAGAGAAAGGTTGTCTGCTAGTGAAGGCATGAGAATGAGATTTGGAATAAGTAGATTCAATTGCACCTCTGTCAGAAATTTCCTCTGACATCCTAAATAAAAAATTTAACACCTTATCCCAGCCAGCAGAAGCTTTTTTTTTTTTTTTACTTCAATGAATTTTAATACAAACTTCACAGCCCATTGTGCCTCTACTCCCTGTGTCTGAAATGGGAAAAATAACACTTCTGTTTCATGAACATTTATGAAGTATTCAGATATTACAGTGATGGAAAGCATATGTAAAGAAGGACTGTTGTTTTCATGACAAAACCAGCTCCAATAGCTTGGTATTGTTTATTCCATCGATTTCCCTCCATTTATCATGCTCCTTGGGGAAATCCTTTTTTAATTTTCTTGTCTCCAAAGAATGTTTACCTAATTCTGATAAGTTTGGTAAGTTTTGTAAAATAATTGGATCAAATTAATCTCAGTTGTAATACCATTGTTGTCAGTGCATTTACCCTACAGTTACTTTTAACCCCTTAAGCAACTACCTTATGTGAGCTGACATCTTTATAGTCTCCATAAACTCTTTTCATTAAGATCATTTGAAAAAAAATGAGAGATTGGAAAATTTTGAAATGTGTCCTTGGAAGTCAATGCAAACAAACAAGCAAAAAAATTTATCACTTCTGTATGACATCTCTCTTTATGCTGATTATATTTCTGCCTTCTGTTTCTGTCATTTACATGGTCTCTGGGCAACATGCCAGTAATTTAGGTATATGCAGCACCCAAAGCATTTTATTCACATTTTTGGTTGCATACTGGCAATGAAAATATTACTCAGCCTTAGCTAATGTTTTCTAGGTATTTTCCCCTACTGAAGTCAGTATTACAAATGTTCTCCCCAAATCTTCTTCCAGAAGATCAAATGTCCCAAAGACATTTTGGATTGCCAAAAATCCATTCTACTAGAAATGAATGTAATCTGTGTTAAACTGAAAAAAGAAAACCCTTTTGCACCACAATAGTGCTCACTTCCTTCTTGCATTTAATAGAGTTTAAAATAGATTACCAAAAGTGCTGAAAAGAACCCTTTAGGCACAAAGGACACTCAGAAAGCAGAAACATCTATAAACGTCTCTAAAAAATTAGTTTCTTACTTCTGCTAGTCTAACACAGGATTTCTTATTGGAATGCTATGTTAAAAACATGAAAGTTCATGAACCAAGGCAGGAGTGCCTAATAAAATTGTCAGATCGATATCTGCTACAGCACAGAGTCTCTATTAAATCCAAAAGCAACAAACAAAAAAAGAACATGCTATTCTGTTTTATTTCATAGTGAGAACAAAAGTTAATTTGAGAAGGAGTGGAGGAAGACACAGCTGGACAGTAGAGTTACCAGCCTCAGGAAATTCAAGGAAATGTAATTGAGAATGAATTATCTCTTTAATTACTTTTGACCAAATCAATAAAAACCATGGAATAAAAAGCATGATGACTGCCACCTGGTAGAGGACAAAGAACACCAAAGTTGAAAATTACCACAAAACTAAACCACAGCCGTGTTAAGAACAATCAAAGCACTTCTCTCCTACAGAAGAAGAAGGGGGAAAAAAAAAAAAAAGGAGGGTAAGCAATATTAGCTCAATAAACAAGCAGTGCATGCAGAAGTTAATGGTTGTTTTTGGCCACTGCTCACTGTTCTCAGCTGCGAAGACTGTTAACTCTTTACTATGTTGTTTGAATTTCAAATTGTCCTGTCATTACTCAGGGATCAGAAAAAAAACCACTAAAAAACCCAAGACATCCTGTTTCCTCCT
Source organism: Aptenodytes forsteri (assembly GCF_000699145.1). Lineage (NCBI taxonomy): Eukaryota > Metazoa > Chordata > Aves > Sphenisciformes > Spheniscidae > Aptenodytes > Aptenodytes forsteri. Next base: position 513,758 of record NW_008796167.1, on the reverse strand, counting down.
GAACTTCCATGGTTTCTCTCATGCTGGCTTTTATTTACTGAACATCAGTGTACGAATTATTTACTATTTAAGTTTGTTAAGGCACAGCACTTCTTGTCAGTGTGTTAATAAAACAGAGCAAGACCTTACCTCTCCTTTGGCTTCATTCCCAGATATGAGTAGTAATACTCACACCTTGATGTCTCAAATGTGTAGCTAAAAGCATGGCTGGCTCCGAGTGTGATGAATGAGACACAGTCTTCTGGCTAGGCAGAAATGGAGGGACTACGAGGGCTACAAGGGCACCCAGCAGCAGTGAAGACTCCAAAGCCTATCTATCTATGATACTTACACAGTCCCCATTACTATGGTAGTAGTTGAGCAGTTTACCATCTTTACAGGAAGAGCAGGGTACTGAAAGCAGGTCTGTGAAGCCAAAAGCTTGCATCTTAGTCTGGAAGTCCCAGATCCCCTCCCACAGTCTGACTGAATCTTACAGCATTAGTCACTGTCACTGAAGAACATTAAAGGAGGCAAATTTCTGAACCTCCTCCTTTCTTCTCAACCACGTTTTAGTTTAACATTCCACAACTGTTCTTCATGTGGATGCTGAGCACTGAAGTTAAAGTGGATTTCAGATGTGCTGCTGACACCTTGCCCTCCACCTCTTTCTGTCTTACCATAACTCCTCATGGACCATAAGAACTTCAGAGTTTCAAACAGTTCCTTTAAAAGTCTCAGCATTTATTTGTGAGCAGGATAATCTGTTTATCTTATGGGCTGAGTAAAAGAAATTTCACTCTGATGCGACCTTTGCTTGGATTTGTTCTTGGAGGTAAGCAGAGTGGCCATTTTCCACCTCTGGAATTCTGCATCTAGATTCATAGTAAATATGTTGAGATGACCGGTTCAACTGACCAGTTAGCAAATTCTTCACAAGGTCCCTGACAGTGATCATCTGCTTCATCCTGCTCCACAGCAGAGCCAAGTTTAGCTTAGCATGAGATGAAATTCTGTTGTCTAGTAGAATTAATTTTCACAGCTAGGAAGTAGCATCAAGGTGGCCTGTGGCTAAGCACTAATTTTTCTAGGATGTTCTTCTGCTTCTCTCTCACAGGTCCTTATAGTCAGGAGTTACTTCAGCTGGTAATGGCAAAGGACTGCAAAATGCTAAACTGGCTCAGGAGCCTGAGGCAAAGTACACTACTGTGTAATAACCTTCACACTATCCTGTGCTGTCTGAATAGCTTAAATAAATGTTTCACAGAAGTACAATTAGAATTAGCAAAAATAGAGGCCTTAAAAACAAATAGTCAAAAAAGGTACAGAAATTATGTGGTTTAGGAAGATGGCGATAGCTCACTGATTTTTTTAAGTAGTAAACTGTCTTTTTGAGATACACTCTTTCCCTAGCAGTATCTAATTTCTTCTTCCTCTTCTGCCGAGCTTGTACCTTAAACTCATGCATAGACTTAAGTCCTTCACACAGAGGTAGTACTTCAACCTACCAACACCGATTATGTGTACCCTCTACACAGTAGACAGAAAAGACAGGACAGTGATGAAGGATCAATCCAGCAAATGAAGTGCCTTTGTTCTCTAAAACCACAGTCATGTTAGCTAGAATTTCAGAAGTATTGAAAATTCAATATTGCAACACAATTTTTCTCCCCGGGAATATGTATCTCATAGTTTTTTAATAGGTCTGATTAAAGCACAGACATGCCTAAAAAGTTATTTACTTTTTCAGTGGAATAGATCTGACTTCTACTAAAAGTATCATCATTGGCCCAGAAAAAAATCATCTCGGAAAGATGAGCTACTTCCTATTTCACTGTCTGGGCTACAATGAGGAAAAAAAAAAAAAAAAAAAAAAAAAAAAAAAAAAAATCAACTGACAACATAATGCAGACAATGCAGTGAGATATGCTATATAGCCTGAGGTAAAAGAAACGGGCTTTGGAGTCTTTTTTCTTGGAAGTTGCTGTAGCCCACTTAGCGAATAAACAGATTTGGGACCAAAGCCATTATCATCGCTGCATCCATTCCCACCAAAATGCATTCTCTGAGAGGTCCTGGGAGCAAACATGCACCACTCCTACTGGTTTTGTCGATAAATAGAAAATCTTATTCTGCAAAGACTGTTAAGCGAGCATTTTCCATAAGATGTAAATTCATTTTAAACCCCAACAAAGAAAAACACATTAAAAAAAATACAATATGACAGGCTTCCTGGCACAATTTTCTCAAAACAAAAGCTGGCCAAGATTGCCAGACTCACAAGAAAGAAAGAGCTGGCTGTACTTTCTAAAGGACATTATTTCAAACAAACTAGATCTCAGAACTCAGAAAGGAAAGTCTTTTTAGTTGGCATAGGGACAGGAAAACTATTGGTAGAAGGAACAACTAATTATGGTTAAATTAACCTCTGGAAGGAATTGGGGATGCATAAGCAAGCCCAGCTCTGCCTTGTAAACAGAATGCACAGTGGATCAGTCCCAAAAACTTCTATCTCAAGCTCTGAGACAGTTACTTTCATAACTTCTTTTAGAAAACCTCTTTCATGCAAGAAAGTTGAGTTCAAAATTATCAGCTTTATGTGGGTGATTTTGCTTTACTGATGTCTCAGAACACTTGATAGCTTATGTTAGTAAGGTTTATCAGAATTCATTGTATCCACCTGTTCAAAACAAAAGCTGGCCAAGATTGCCAGACTCACAAGAAAGAAAGAGCTGGCTGTACTTTCTAAAGGACATTATTTCAAACAAACTAGATCTCAGAACTCAGAAAGGAAAGTCTTTTTAGTTGGCATAGGGACAGGAAAACTATTGGTAGAAGGAACAACTAATTATGGTTAAATTAACCTCTGGAAGGAATTGGGGATGCATAAGCAAGCCCAGCTCTGCCTTGTAAACAGAATGCACAGTGGATCAGTCCCAAAAACTTCTATCTCAAGCTCTGAGACAGTTACTTTCATAACTTCTTTTAGAAAACCTCTTTCATGCAAGAAAGTTGAGTTCAAAATTATCAGCTTTATGTTGTGATTTTGCTTTACTGATGTCTCAGAACACTTGATAGCTTATGTTAGTAAGGTTTATCAGTTCATTGTATCCACCTGTATTTGAGGTTTTTTTTGTTTTTTTTTTTTAAAAAGAAAGGAGAAAGGGCTTGGAGAATTTTCCTGGTACTTAGAGTCAAATTACTGGATGCTAAGTTCCTGTGTGAGCTAGCTTTGTGTCTAGCCAGCACTTATTTCTAGAATGTCTCAACCTGATGAGCTATACTTATTTTTTCCCCACATAGACGAAGCCAAAGTCTGCAAGCCTTCTGATGTGAACAATGATTTTTTAGAAGCCTCATTGTGGTCTGAGCTCCGATCTCTGGGAAGGCAGACCCAGAAGTGGTTCATGCCCTGCATATAAGGACAAGGTGATTTTCAGAAACAGTTCTTAAAGAGGATGGGCAGGACCAATGGAGGCTGGGAACAGCAATGCCATGGAAAACCACGTTTATTTGATTGAATGTGTTAGCTTCCAGAGCTCTATGACACTGGTTGCTCACAGACAGCATCTGCAAAACTTCAAAACTGTTTGCAGTCAAACAAACATTTTTTTTGATACAAAGTACTAAAGTAAAAGTGGTATAACATAGTCATCATTTCCATGATTAAAATTGGTTACTCTCAGATGGCCGTAGAATAAGTTTAGGTGCTTGTGCGTGTGGGCAACTGAAGAGCTAGAACTGTGATAACCAGAGGTCTAAAACACTTTAATTTATTGTTACTTCATATTGCATGACCCTGTTTGCTTGCAAGGAGTATGCTATAATGTGTTTTACCATGATTCTTCTCTAGAGAAAAGCTGTGAATAACTAGAATAGCCATGGTGATTTTTGCTTGTATTTTTATACTTACAGGACACAAAAGTAAGCCAATAACCTTCATCTCCATCCTAGGCTTTACTTTGGCATAGTAAAAAGAACGGACATTACTGAAGCACTTTCACAGTAAAACTTTAAAAGGTCTCTTAGTAATGAAGGTTCTTGCTATGCTGAAGACTGAGGGTGTCGTATTCAAGATTGTGCAGAAGAGATCCATCTTGGACCTCTCCAGTTATAGATCATTTGATTTACTCAGAACTAAGCTCAGAAGCATTCAGTCACATGAACACACATACTTACCAAGCCCTGTTGCAGCAGACAATTTATTTGGTCCACATACCTAGTTTGGTAAGAAGCTATGAAGTCTAGCATAGTCTTAATCAGTGTGAAAGACTGTACTTACTTTATTTAAAGGTCTGAGAAGTCTTAGGGATATGTCAAGAATCTAATTTCTGGACAATCCATAGGGATAGTCTAGAATTAGCTGTGGGACTATGACACATTCTAGTGAAATAGCAGTGTCTTAGTCTCAGGATAAATGCTTAAGCTAATGTGTTCTGTTTCATAGCTGTTTTTTGCTGAGCAATATCTACACCTCATGTAACAACAGCCTGAAGGTGTTAGAAAGGCTGGACAGCAATACTGTGGTTGGAGAAGAAAACACCAGATGTATAGGGAAAGATTAAGCCTGAGCTTGTTAGAGCAATTGTTTCACTTGTATCTTCCCAGCTCACTAGTGGCACTCTTAAATGTTGTTATTCTGGGATCACAGTGACTCATGTTTCTGTAGAAGAAAATAATGGAAAGCCAACTTTATAACAGAAAGCTCAGCTGATTAAACATCACTTCCTCCCATCTATGGCTTTCCTAAGAAAACTCGTGTGGAGGAGAGCTGTGCTAACAGATTGCTTTCCAAGTACGAAATTTAAGTGAGTTATTACTCAGGCCAAATAGTTGTCAAAAGTAACCACTTTTTTTTCCAAAGTGGTAGCTGATATCTGTAGATCTTGAGATGGCAAACAAACATTACATCCATTTCAGGGAGGGGGGAGGAAGCTTTTTTTTTTTCCAAAGACAGCTAAGACTCAGTGATTAGGAAAAACAAAATCCTGCAAAGAAATGTTAGAGAAGTTTAGTAACCATAATTCTCTTCTATCATCACAAAATTTTAAAGCATTTTTAAAGGGATGCAGCTTTCTAGCCACAACAAGAAAGATCATATCCTAATGCACAAATTACTACTACAGATTCTCTCCTCTAGAATGCAGACAGATTAATCAGAATCTCTAAGCAGACTGGCAAATACAAATTTTTTGTTTGGTATTACTCTGCATGCAGTGATATACCTAGGGTCAGAATGTAGCCTTCCATATGGAGTAGCTGGACAATGAGAATAATATAGTAGGATCATTATGGAATTTATCTATCATTTTTTCAAATTATGTTTTGTCTTTCAAAATTTAAGCTTCTACATTTATCTTGCACACTGTCTAATCTTTTGGATATTCTAAATCACATTTTAAAAACTCAGATGATTGAGTTTGTATAATGAGAAATTTAATGACCTGTAAAATGAACAGAGTGCATCTGCCAGCCCTAAAAAAGTCATCTTTTTACCACATGCACGTCACAGTATGGGACTGACAGTTCCATTGTTATTTTTCCAGGCAGCCACTCCTGTTGCTTTCCCTAAAACAAACATGCATTTTTGGACGCAAGCTGAAGACTAATATTATTAAAATGCTTAAATGTTTCTTAAAATATTTTTCCAATAACACTTCAAATAGAATAAACAAAGAGTATACAATGGTTGCTATATAAATGCACATTCTCCCCAGGTAAACTGAAAATACAAAGTTTACAAACAAAAAGATAACCAAGTTCTGAACCATCATTTAATTTCACTCAAGAATATTTTTGTTAGAGGGTCAAATTCTCTGCTGGAATAAAGATCCTAACTGAATCCATATTTTGACAGGGATGAATATGGTCCATACTGCAACAGCAAAATGAATGTGCATCCACAGACTGGCTGGCACCAACTTCATCCATGATAAACATGAGACAGATGAACATGTCAAGAAAAGGATCTTAGTGGCTGTATTTTATGCAAGATTACAGAGTATCCTTTAATCCTGATACAAAGTCCAAAACACCCTTTGTATCCACACCAAGGTCCCAGCAAGCAGCTCTGCATGGGTTTTAGATACAACACATTGAACTAAAAATGCACTTTTAATTATCTATTTGTAATTCATACTAAAGCTTAACCATGCACGCACATATCCCCCTCATTTGTACCTAGTATAGGCTAGATCATCAGATTAAGTTGCTAGCGTTCTGGCATAGATTTGATTAGGTTATCTGCAAATAAAGCCCTATATCATTTTATCTGCAACTTAAAAAAAGAATTAATATTTAGGAACTATGCTACACTTCTTGTAAAAGAAGTTCAGTCCAAACTGCTAACATCTGACACATAAATAAGCCACAGCTAAACCATCAAAACTTGACTTTCCAAAGGACGGCTATTTTCAGAAGCATTTTGTGATAGCTGTGCCAGCTGCACGCACAGACTGCATTACATCTGTGGCCCATTCTCCTTAAGCATTGTCTTTGTTTTGATTTCCTATTTTGTATTCCATTAGTTTTAAGGCTGTATGTCATACTGCCATTAAATCACTGTTTTCAAGCAATAGTGTCTTCCAGCTGACCTCAGAGCAAAACAGCACAAAGACTTACATTCATACAATTTGCTGTTACAACCAATAGGTGCTGGAAAGCCTTACCCCACAGCCTCTATCTTACCTAGCTAACTTGCTCTGACTTGCCAATTATTGCCATGCACCAATTCAGATCTCACATAGACAGTATAAGCTAACATTAATTTAGGAAATCAGCTGAAAGTGAAATACCTGAAGGGAAAAAAATTACATAATATTTTACCGAAAGCAGCTTTCTTAAAAGGGAAGGATTCAAACATTTCTGATGAGCTAATGGAAATGGCAAAGTGACTATTTGGAAAAGGTTTGTTGTTTGTTTTTTTTTTTTTAATCTGTTTTTATCTGCTTTCACTAAAAGATGAAGTGAGCTCACTGTCAGCAAGACTTGATTTCTGACTGTCAGACAGCAAAATTGAATGGATTCTGTGCTGCTAAGCTTTTAGAAAAAGCCAGGAAAAAAAAAAAAGCTTTCATCTGATGAGCCTAGATAGGGATCACTAGGATCCTGCCAAGGTTTAATTTCTCATTTTTCATGGATTAACATAATTGTTTATAGTTCAGGCTGTTGCATAGTGACACAAGCTCTAAACAGGTTGACAAGAAACAAACCCAACCAAACAAATAACAATTCCAAGACATAGCAATGCCTCTGATGGGAGTTTAAAATGAGCTTATTTTACAGAAATCCACCATGAGCTTCACCAACAATGGCAGCATTTGTCGAGGCAGAGCATGCGGGTGAAGTGCCTGAGAACCCTCCAGCGACGGTACAGCTGTCTGTGCAGAGGATTCAGCTCCCTGAACTGTAATGAGCAATTTGTCTCACAGCTTTGATCCACTGTCAGTTTAGCTGACACTGACTCCAGGAATTAATTTCTAACATTTCAGGGTAACCTAATAAAAAAAAAAGTTGAAGCAGTGTGTGGCAGATACCTGTAGATAACCTATCACCTGCTGCAGGTGTTAACAGAAAAGTTAAATATGTTTCTGTTATAGTACAAAGACTCTCAGTTTCTTGAATGTGTAAATACATAACCCTAAGACAAAGTATCAACAAGGTAAAGCAGCATAAAGGACAGAATATTTTAACCATATGCTCTAAGCTGTGTTGGTCCTATGTATTTGAGAAGCTTCCTTAGAGAAAAGGCTTCCTTTGTACAACTGAACAGATCCTTTATTTGAACAATCTGCTCACTTCGGAAAACAGGTTCAGAACTAGAGGGAGATCAGTTTCCATCACAATGGAATTGGACTAGAACATGTTTGGTTTTTAATTACAAGACAATTGTTATAGATTTTCCAATTATCTTGTCAATGTAATAAATGCAATGTATCAAAGTCATAAATACTTCTAGCTCTGGCATAACTTATCAACACTAAATAGAGCAGTAAATACTGGCTTTAGAAAACATTTAGGAAGGAAATATAAACTCTCTTTAAATTCAGTCCTACTGTTATGATGTCATTGCGCTGCAGATGGATCACAATCCATCTATTTCAGTCCGTTCTGGGCAAAAATCTTTATTAGTAGACAACTGCCACTATGACGTGGCTTAAGGTTGTCCCACTTGACCATTGTGAATCAATGGCACTCACACCATTCTTCACCAGCCAGCCAACAAACCTGCCAATATCATTACACCTGCAAGAAAGTACTAGTCCTAAGAGTTACCAGTGACCAGAATTCCAGACCTTTACTATTTCCTATTCCCCTATATTCAGGCATGTGTCTGGCAGTAGGTTATGTGACAGGAGGGGAACATTGCTGCTGGGCTCTCACATGTGATTTTTTTTGTGGGGAATGTTTCACATGCAGGCTCCACAAGATGATATTCACTACCTGCAGTACTGTGCCACAGCCTCTCTGACATATCCAACACAGCCAGTTGGCAGACCACAGATCAAGATGACCAGTAGCACCTGGCAGCTGGGGTCAGACAGTATCACAACTACACAAGGTATCAGTTTAGTCATGAGGGAATTCAAGGCATGAACCATATGTGTGAGTCTTATTCTAAAATTGTCAGACACAACAGGTTTGACTTTCTGCCTTTAACCCTCCAGTGAAAAAAGACAATGTTTATCCTTTATTTTTAGGCCATGGTTATGAGATAACTTCATTTGTTCTTAAAATAAATAGCTCCCCAAACAGCAGGGCAAACAGTTAGCTACGAGGATCATTTGTTATCTAGCAAAACTGTAAGTCTTCCTCCATCTGAACTGGGAGCTAACAAATTCAAGGGGTACAAGCAGTTAAAGAATGACTTTGAGGGAAGAGGGAGGAATCAACTGAGACAGAGCAGAGTTCAATAACACAGGGTTCCTGAAACACTGAGAGGGAAATGTTGACACGTAGTGGGACCAAATGATGCCACCTAGGAATCCTGGACAGATCAGGATCCTCAGTATGGAAGACAAATGAGGCTATCTGATCACCGGGAACCATTAGTTGCACCTGCAGGAGAGAAATGAAGTACTGAGGCCAAAACTGTTGAAGTAAATACATTTTGGACTGAAGGACTGCAGTCCAAGGACTGCTCTAACAGATGAGGAATGACATGATTTCACCCTCCCAGAAGTGCCACAGGCATTAGCTCAAGGCTAAAGACACAGTAGAGTGCATTCACAGTGACTAGGATTGGCCAGAGGCATCAGTGGGCTCTGTAATTTACTGCAACCTAACTTTAATTGCAGCAGAGAAAGTATTACAAATAACCCTAACAGCTTTGCAGTCTCTTTATTTCAAACATACGGATTGTTATCTGGAGCCCGATGTAATACAGCTAGAATTTGCCTTTTATGAATAAGAAAGCTTACTAAAAAGTCAAAGTCATTCTTAAAAAGGGAAGATTTGTAATGGATGCAGTGTATGAATGAGCAATTACAAATTTAAATACATCACAACAGCTTTATGAAGCATCTTTTGACCCTTAAACGAAATTGCATAGGTGTGTATGAAGTTAAATGCTCACAGACCAAAAATCTAGCAGTGTTTCACTTGAAGAACTGTGCTTTCCATGATTACTCCACTGAGGTTGATACTCAGGCATATGAAATATCTGAGTGTTCCACACCAACAAGGACTGTGGAATCTGTCTTTTGTACCCGTTAGATTAGCAGAGAGAATGCATAAACCTTTTAGCAGTAAGCCATTGAGGAATTAAGTTAAAACCTCCCTCTTAACACACCAGAAAAACAGGTTCCAGGCTACATGACCCCAAACAATGTCACAGCCTAGTTTTCACAAATAACACAATAACTCCTTTTTCAAACCAAGCAGAATCCAAAGTAACATTATAGCTACCACCTCCTTCCCCATACCCTGCTTTTGAGCTCTTGATGTAAAGAGTGACAGTTATATAGCTGCCTAATTAACTTGACTATTGTTCCCTAAAAATACTCTCTATCTTAGCTCTCCTTCTGTGCAAATAGCATAACGTTAATTTAATAGAAAGGTCACATTACACTACAAGGAATGTAGTGACATTCCATTATGTCCTTCTCTTCCTGCTTACAGTCCTCCCCTCCATTGCCATTGTGCATTCAACACTTTTTCTATAGGCATTTCATGAATAATGAGAAGCTACTCTAGCCATGGAAAGTGCTGCCTTCCACTGCTTGCAATTTAAGACACATCATTCTACAGTCTCAAGAAAAGTGAAACACCACCAATCTGATTTTACACAAATGGTTTTTCCTCTGCAAGTCAAACTCAAGCTTTAATTATTACACTTTTTCCCCTCACTGCTGAATGCCTTCATTCACTTTGCCTGCACAGGGAAATATTCCAATTTAAGAACAAGTTTTGAAGTTCTTGCATTCAGATCAACCTACCCTGAAACTGTTATTTTCTGTATGAGAAGGATGATGCCTCCTCTGCCATGCAAAGTTTGGGGGGTAATTAGCAAGGTGTCCTGGCTAAACTTCAACTTGCTTAAACTGCTGTCTGCTCACTTAAGGTCACCTCTCCTTTGTCAGCTGGATACATTATTCTTCATCACTTTCTATCCTGAACTCTCAGGTAGTATTGCTCTGCTCTGTTGACCACAGTTAACCAGGGATGGATGATACGACCTCTACATTCAGCCTGCAAAGTGCTTTTGGCATCATTTGGGGTAAAACTGATCTATAAATTTATCATCCTTCCTAGAAATGAGCACAACCCAACCTACCTACAAATCTAGTCCTGCACTTCTACATCAGTTGTGATTTCCCCCCCCATGTGAATATAAAAATCTCCACATTGTTCATGCTCCCCTGCCCCTAATTAAATACCTACCATTTCCTACTAGCGATCACATACACAGAGAGGTTCCTAAGTTCCATGTACGCAAAAGAGCTCAGCTTTCCCACCTGAAACATTTCATTACATTTCTGGTACACATGCATTCATTCCTGACATAACTCCACCGAACATTACATTAAAGAAATCCTCCAGTGTCTGGTAAGATCAGCATTAACGCTCCTTTGTGCTATCAGAGTGACACAAAGGAATAGGAAACCAGAAACTCATCCATGAATTACAAAGAGTGTTAACCTAACTGTCCAGTGCAAGTTCTAAACCAATCATACCCATAAACAGTAACAAACGTTTATTTCTTACATAGCACTTCTAGTCAAATCTCAAAATGTTTTTTCCCATTCTCTCCCAAAAGTAACCATTTGACAAAGTGTTACCAGTTTAGCAAAAGTAATTTTTAACTGCCACACTGCAGCCAGGGAGCACCAGGTTCTTCAAATACAAGGAGTAGTCTATTTCTTTCATTATGTAACCTACAGACTATTTGTATGCACTAGTTAAGAGAAGCAGACATTAAACCTGTTAAAAATCTAACATTTTGAATATTCACTGTAAAGCGTAACCTTTATAATGCACTTCTCTTCTGCCCCAGGCAGATCAATTCCTAAACCCAGGTGAGCAATGCAATTCACTAAAATGACAACTCAAGCTGTAATCACAGAAGCGTAATGCACCATGACTGTACCAGCAGCCTGACATTTGGCAAGTTTACTAAAACCTTAATAACAATGCATTATTACATTTGATATGCTTCCCTTAATTCATTATGGAAGCAGCCTTTAGGAACAGAAATTGAACTTTTGAAATTGATTAGACTGTTTTGAACTTAATAGCATGGAGATTGTGTGGACCTTACCGGTTAGCTGCTGTTCCAGAGATATGTCAAACTAATTTAGTGATCATAAAGCCTTTATTTTTGTAGAACATAACATTTTCACGTAGTTAGGCTCAGGTCAGGATTAGCACCTAACACTTAATATTCATGTTGGAAAGTAAAACTATCACTCTTCACCAAATAAAAAAAGCCCAATCTTAAAATTATAGTTCTGTAAGCATATGCCCCATTTTTAGTCTTATTTGTATCACCATTTTTGTTTCACACTCTAAAAGACAAAGCAAGAACACCTGCAGGAACAACCAAGAGCTCAGGAACAGAAAGTTCTTCACTGTCATACCAGGTTTATATTTTCCATATGCAATTAGCTAAGTTAATTCACTTTTCTAAGTCACTTTCTCCAGAGGTACAAGAAAGGTAATGATTGTCAGTCTCACAAGGCCATGAAGAAAAACATTTCAACAAAACTCTCAGCACACAAGTGCTTAAATGTTAGGGTTAACACTAATAAAACCAACTACTTCAGCACTGAAGGACTGCTGCTTTTCTAAAATAGCCAAGAATTTCTAACAGACACGTGACTACAGTAGCAGAGTAAGTTGCAGAATTTCTGAATTTCATTTTTTATTCTTATCTGTATCAACAACAGCTTCACTATGCCTGCTAAATAATCTCAAATACTTGGTTGGCAATGTTGTTATCCTCTTGTTAGAATTTACTGCAATATGATGTAATATTTCCCTGTTTTGTCCATGGATATGTACAAACAAGAATTTTAGTTCCTAAAAATGGTGTGACTGACATTTTTCAACTTTTTAGTACAGGCTTTTAAAAATTAAGCCCAAGTTAAAAGAAATATATTTATGGTTCAGGCTAACAAAGGGGAATGAGCTTAATTAATAAAACCAGCAGTAGCCAGTGTACAGTCTAACAGCCTAATCTGATGTAACATTTGTTGAAGGAGGCAGAAAACTATCTGCTATTGCAATTTAAAAGTATATCCAAATTTGATAAAATATGTCTAAAATAGAACTTTCCTTCTTATATCATTTATTCTGTTCTGGTTCTGCCTATGATGACACCATTAGCTATCACCTCACTTCACAGGTTCTGTTTGTCTCCCATTCCACTCTTCCTTTTAGTACCACCCTCACATAACCAAACTGCTCCAGACCACTAGTTCAGTCACCTAAAGCTATACCCTTTTCTGCTATTCCGTAGCTAAATTATCCGCAGTCTGCTTATTCACCACTTTCTAATACACCCTCAAACCTTATGAATTCAGGCTACTAACATTTAATAAAGTGTACATAAAAGCAGCAATATAATGGTACACTATCATTACATTGCAAATGTCTGGTGGGTCAATGACTCCTTGGATGGGTGAGAAGTCAGTCATATATGAGAGAGAGAGATGCCATTAGGCTGTTCATTTCCAAACATCCTCCGAGTTTGTCTCTTGTGACAAGAAATGCTTCTGTTACTATTTTTAAAAAGGAGAAGCAGTGTAGTGTTATGCTTGCCAATGTAGTTAAAGGCTACAGAAGACAGTTAAAAATATACTTGAGGAATTCATTCTGTTTACTGGAAATCAACGTTATTGATAAAATGTGTTCAACCAGAGTTTCACTTGCTTGTTGCTAGCAGTGACCCTGGTGAAAGCTGGAAGTGTACATCAGCTTTCATCGTGAGAAGTGAAGCAACGACGTCATCTCAGATGGATAACGTGCATGAATTCTGTTCTGCCTGATGATTACCATGCTGAGAGCTTGCACGCGTAAGTTATCGATAGAAGTTATGAAGCTTGTAGGAAAAGTCATTGGTATAATACCCACAGTTAGTTCCCCACACACACTGAGCAGAACAGCTACTTCCTTGTATGTTCAGTCCAGAAAGAAGAAAAAAACCCAAACACCTCAAAACTTTATCTGGTTAACACCAAAGAAAAAAACCACAAAAAAAACCCCCACAACACCCTTTTACCTACTCAAAACAAGAAAAGGAAACTAGAAAAGGTTAGCCAAAGAAAAACTATCTGCAAAATCCACCTGTTAATTAGGTACAAGAAATGTCCATGGAAACCTAAGTCAGGCATACCTGTATACCCATTGTATGGTAGGCTTTCAAATGGAAGCATCACACACTGGTGACAGTCTTTCAGACATTCCTTAATGTACATTCAGCCAGGCTTCTCAGAGGCATAAAACGATGCACCCTTTGATTTCTGTAACAAGCAGTAGAACCTTTCTTACAGTGTGACACTATGAACTTTGAAATTGTAATCAGTGTCACTATGCCTGCACCTGCTTTTTTTTCCCCTACATGCTCTGTTCTTAACATTGCTAATATGTTTTGGCAATAGCAAGGTGATAAACAGTAGTCAATTGATAAAGGGCAGTTTTCCAACTACTGACTTTTCTTGCACAACCTATTACTTCCTCTTCTGTCCTGTAGCGTTTCTAGCATGTAGGCTTATCACCAGCTGTAAACTGTTGTGAGTTTAGAAAGCAAGAAAAAAAAAAAAAATTTCTTGACAATTAGAAGTTTCCCATATTAACTGTGTTGCACTCAGGAGATTTATTTTTTTCATGATCTGCAACAGACAGCCAAGACTATTAACCAAGCCATGACACAACCTGTATAGCTATTGCAATGGCAGGGTAAAGACAAACCTGATTTTGCAGATGCTTTTAGTTTTCACACTGATTTTCATATGGGGAGCACGCACTGCCGTCATAGCTTCAAAAAAAGAAAAAAAGAACTTGGGCATAATTTTGTATTTCTCATCTTCATTCCCAATTTTTCATCAGAAATGCACAAGGACAAACAAGATAAATTTGGAGCACTGGGGAAGCTGAAAGCATGACTCTCACTGCTACAATCTCTTCTGTACCCTCCCCATTTCTTGCTTGTTCCCTTCGTTCTGTCCAGAACACCAGCCCTTATAAACATTGTAATTCCTGAGCTGCCATGACAAGATGAGCCTGGCAAAATAGTACCATCAGGAAAAAAAACAAAACCCAACCTTAAATCAAATATGAATTAACCCTTGCAAACAAAGCACATCTCAAAATTCTCACCTTCATGCTACCAATACGCATTTTTAATTGTTAAAGAGAAACTCAAATGTTTACCAACAAAGCCTTTGAAACCACCTCTAGCAAGTGGTGGAAAGATGTGTAAGGGTCCAATTTTACCAGCCAACAATCTATCAAAATACCCGAAGAGATACTTGAATCTGAACATCTCTATCAATGCTTTGGCACTTCTGAATAACAGCCATCCCAGCGGTAACTCACCCTTATATTCTACCTCATATAGCTAACAAAGAAAAACTACTCTAGGAAGTATTAGTATTTCGTAGCTTTTCACTTTCAAAGCCAGTTGAATAGTTAACGGAAAGAAATATTGTGCTATCCTCTTTCTCACTAGCATTTTGTTGAAATTTCACGTTCTTCAAATGGGAAGTTTCAAGGTACTTATTATAGATTTAGAAGAAGCTTCAGAAAGTTGTTTGTTTTTTTGAAAAATGACTCAAGCATAGCACTTCTTAGATGCAGGTATGAGACTGGGATTGATCAGTGACTGTATATTGGTTACTCAATTTGGAAAGCATTAGGAATGTCACCACACCAGTGTAGTCTGGCCTGACCAGTTTCTCCATTTTGGAGATACTAGGAAGACAACCCACCACTAGTGTTTTCCTGCTCTTCCCAGAGTGGTAAGGAGTTATGACTGACCTTCACATCAGAGAGCTGGCAGGAAAAAAGTTCTTTGCATTGTAAGTTCTGCCTTCAAATACCTGTTTTTAGTCTTCTGGAAAGAAAGGTTTTAAATTGGAAACCCTGACAGATCTTTAACTGCAGCAATAACAAATAACACCAGTGTAATTTCTCTTGAAAGAAATTGCTCTGTTTTCTTCTCCAGTTTCCAGCTTAAAACCTTTCATTGCGGATGCTGTTGTCAATCTTATCTAGTGACCTATTTACCTAAAGCACAGAATTACAGAACAGAATTTTATGACAAGTACAGACCAGGCTTTGACACTAATAATACTCAAGATTTTGTGGACTTGGATTGTTTTTAGGGCTTGGTCAGAATGGCCACCTTTCTTTCATGTAAAAAGTCAACAAGCCACCTCAGAGGTTTTGCAAATGAATTTGTCATAGCAATTAAAGGAAAGAAGCTATATTAACATGATAAAAGGTGACTAACATCACCATGCACGGTTACATTAAGGAATAAGAAAGAGACCTTTAACACATTGCTCTGAACACTTAGGAAATCAAAAATACTGTCTGGATAGCTACATTCTTTGACTTTCAATGAATCAGTGCTGTCTGCAACATGCACCCGACCTTTGAGAGAGAAGGGGAAAAAACCTCAAACCAAATGAAGTAACTTCCAATTATTTGTAATGGAAGCTGGATGGGCTCTATCTTGCAGTATGGGTATGGACCGATATTAACACAGCGCAGAACCAGGCAGCCCCACATGGAGTCTCCTCCCCCACCACTCAACAAGTTTTGAAAAGGCAAGAACCCAAAATCCATTGGGAAGATGCTTGGTGTAGCTGCTCTGGTTAAAATACATGGCCTGTTTGACTTCTCAGGATTCTTCTAGCAAAGACAGTGGCAGGGAGCAGAGAGCACGTGTAGAAAGCCACCACATATAAAGCACATCTGAAAACACTAAGACACTGCTGGGAATAAAAGTTGGGATAACTGGCAATCTAAAGCCGTAAGGGTCACAAAAGCCACATCATTGTGAAAGCTGGCCACTCAATTACACTTGGATAATACTGTACAGGATGGGTAAAAGAAGCCTCCTTGTTGTGGGTTTTGGGTTTTTTTTGTGGGGGGGGTGTGTGTGTGGGGAGTTTGTTGTTTGCTTGTCTTTTTAAACACAAATGCTACACTTCCTGAGCTTCCCCCATCCCTTGCAGTATTGCTAGTAGTTTGGAAGGGATTATTTCTGGTCCAGCAGGTTGCAGTGGAATGCAATTGTTCCACTGCATTGACCCAACTTTACTTAGTGTTTTCCCTGTGAGACAGATACCACATTCTCTGTGTGACTACAGAACAGCAGAGTTTCCAATGCAACAGTTAGAGCGGTCAAATATCAGCTCTACATTTTCAAATACCAAATTTACTTAATAAAGACATAAAAAGCATCCATGAACATACAGCTTTTCTGAACACATTTTTATATACTTGATGGCAACAAATGCATCCTAAACGTGCAATTATTATACATAATATCCTATGCCCATATCATTTTGTATAACCATCCCAGCATACTTACTCAAATGTTTTTAGCTCTTAAAAATATATTTTTTTAAATAACATCAGTTTAGAAAGTAGCATTTGCCAGCAGATATTAGCATACTCAAATCCTGTTGAATTCACAGGGTTTTTATCATCTTGTTGTTGTTTACAAATTTTACTGTCATTCATCATTGCAAATCATCAGCTGTACTTGTGGCTGAAGAAAATGCTAACTCAGAAGGCAGAGATGAGTGCAAACACATTAATCAGAGATCATGATTTTTATTACCAGGAACGTTATGCTCTCAGACACCTCTAATTAGACACATCCAGTAACTACAGTCTTCTCAGTTATTCAAAATACTATGGGGCCTGCTAGGTGTGGGTGGGAATGGGGGTAAATAGCTCATATAAAGCAAAAATACAGGTAATAGAAAGTATTTTTAAAATTAGGCAATAGGAATACATTTCTGTTCTAGTATCTCTGAAAAACACATAAATAGGTATCTGCAGAGCACACTGGCAGCTTAAATAGTGAGAGTTAGTGCGTGACCAGCATGAAATCCCTGAGCCTTCTCCAGTTTGTGGGGACGGAGGGAAGCAGAGGACAGGTCAGATCCATTGCCAGGATTTTTTTTTTTTTAATACATATATATTTTTTTTTAAAGTTTTTCAACTTAGTAATCATTACCTTTTAGAAAAAGGAAAAAAAAATGGTTAGTCTGAGATTTTCAAGACTATGTAGTGCTTTTAGCCATGCTCTCCACAAAAAGGAACGGCAGGTGTGACTACATCCCCTCTGATAGCTTCATGAATCTAAAGCATAAACCACAACCACACATTTAGTGACCTACATATAGTTTATTTTCTGTATAAACAGTATACTTTTCATTTGGTCAAGTTAAGTACCTGAGTTCCAACTGGGTTTCAGAGCACCCTTAAGGATCAAATTCTCATCAGTGACATCACTTTTCAATACCAAAACAACAACAACAACCACCACAAATTAACCAACATTTTCAGGATTATCAGAATTTTGAAGAGTATTTCTGCAGTTCAAAAATCTTTAAAGCAACTTCTAAAACATCTTTCCTTCTGAATATTAGAAGTTAAGGGTTAAAACAAGAACTCTGGCAACACTTGCTGGATATCAACTAATTTACAGAAACAAGCCTCTGAATGAAGACAGCCAGCAAGATGCTGCTTTAGGTAGTATGTAAAAATAAAGCGAATGCCACCCATTGTCTATTTAGGGCTTAAAACACTTGATTTAAAAACTTTAAGCTCTAAATGCAACACACACAATCAGAGCAGAAAATTAAGTAGTGGGTGGACAGAATCTTTTCTGCCTACCCTGAATAATAACCACACTGCTTCTGCTGCAGCTGTCAGAGACTATCCCTTGGGCACTCCATTAGAAAGCACACAGCAAAGTGTAGGCTCAAAGTCAGAGACTGATGTTACAGATAGGCTGGAGAGACTTCACTCTCCTTCCACAAGGAAAATCGCTCTCTGCATGGAACAGCACAGAAAAATCAGAGAGCTTCAGATCTCATTGCATGAGCCAACAGCATTGAGGAAAAGAAAACAAATGGCAGAACACTGCAAGCTCATCTCAAGCACCAGTGATGGAGTCCTTGTCCCTGTGGTTTAATGATTCAAGCTTGACTTAAAAGCAACTTGAGACAGTTCAAGACCCATGAAGTTTGTGGGTATGCAGCACTAAGGAGACCAGGAGATAATAACCACACAATCAAACTACAACAGACACTGCTGGCTAATCCCCTTACACCTTCCTGAAACCCAAATACAGATGCAAAGTAAAATACAAAATAATTAATCCACTACCTCCGAAGCCATCCCTACTGATGGCAGTTGTATTACAAACACTTTACTTTTTATACCACTCCTATGATCAACTTTTGAGCTTTTTACCCACCCCTCAACTGCCACCATTTATCATTCCTGCTTTTTAACCCACCCTTTACCCTCGTGCCCTCAGTATGATTCCTCTCCTTCCATTTTCAAGACTTGTTACCTTTCCCCGAATATTTTCCCTTAAGCACATTGTCATTATCTCATGTTTTCCTTTTCATTCATTAGCCTGCTATTGTCTGCTCCATTTTAAGTGCTCTCATTAAGAACTTTAAAGACCAGTTTCAAAAGCCAGTTCCCAAATCACAATATACACATCAAAGCAGTCCCACTTTATTTACAAATGCTCTGTACCATCATCAAATATTATATCTGACTATGATTATTCACAGGAAGGCATGGACTATTGTTTCAAACACCTCTTTAAACAGAAATTATGATTCCTTTCCCTGGAAACAGGTGCTTGCGATTTACTTAGGTGAAAAGCCTCCCTGCTTTTCTATTTAAAGCAGAACCAGTAGAGTCAGGCCTACCTGTGCAAGCTGCCCCAAAGAGTAGAGGGTGAGTTTCTTCGGGTCTGTGTACAGAATCTCTCCAAGCTCCCGATAAGGCTTCCCAGTGGGGGTGAAGTGTCCCTGAGTGAATTGCTTTTGCCTCCTATGGTAGTTTTCCCAGAACACTTGTTCTCTTGGAGGTTCACTGCTTCTGTAAATTGTTCTGCTTCTGGCCAAGACCTTTCCTTCCTTCTGAGCAAAGCCAGGCAAAGCCTGAATGCACACAAAATCTCGAGGATTCAACACTTTAGTGGCTGCCAGCACCTTGATTCTGCTGTTCTTAGGTGGATCTGGTATCACAGGTGCCTTGAGTCTGCTGCTCCTACCTGCATTTGCTACCACAGGTGCCTCAACTCTGCGGTTTTTAGATGCATCTGGTACTGGCATTGTTCCAGAATGGGAACCTTGGTGGTTTTACTCCCTAAGTTATTAAAAATTCTAGTTTCCCAGTCATGAAAACACACGCCTGCTGCCCAAATTCTGAAGCAAATCTTTTTAATTTTCTAAAGGGTAGCCCAGCAGAAGAATCTGCTGCTAACTAACACTACATGAGGTCTCATTCCCCTCAGCAGCCCCGCAAACAATAGAAATAAATCCCAAGCGGCCAGGACACCTAAAACCTAACCAGTCTCCTGGGGAACACCCAGAGCCAGAGAACCTCCCTCTGAAGGGTTTCGTTACAAATAAAACTTCCTTTATACCTATTTTCAACAACAGCACAACCTTCCCTGCCCGCAGACCTCACGCCAAGGGCCTCCCACCTCCCAGACCCTGGGGACCAGCCTAAACTCCCCCCCCCCGCC
>NW_008796167.1:488906-493325 GCF_000699145.1 Aptenodytes forsteri | reverse complement strand
ACCCGCGCCAGGGCCCGCGCGCGAGGAACGTGCACGTGGGGCCACGCGCGAGGGGCTGAGCCGCGACCCGTGCCCGGGGCTGTGCACGAGGGGACGGGCAGTGAGCTGACTACATCCCCGAGGAGCCAGACCTGCGCGGGGGGCCCTGCGTGGGGGGCCCTGCGCCCCACATGGCTGCTCCCTCACCCCGAGGGATGAGCCGGCGCTGTGTCCCTGTGCCGCACCAGCGTTGCTTCAGCCCCGAGGGGCCGAGGGGGAGAGTTGCAAAGGGATTCCGCTCGCAAAACGCACGCTGGGAGTCACCAGGAGGCAGCGACGAGTTTAGGGTTTCTCCAAGCATGAGGTTGCCTGTGGAGATGGATTTTTTTTTCATCTTTCTTTCAGCTGAGGGGCAAGCTAAGGTGTCCCCCCGAGCTCAGGGACAGCAGAGCTTGTGGCTGAGGGAGGACAGGGCTGTAAATAACGTGCTTTGCCTTTAGGTAAACAGAACTTTATCGCTTCACAACATTGTTGGAAGGCTCAGTGGTTAATGCACCGGGAAGTGGGAGACCTGAATGTCATTATAACAGTAAAGGTAATATTCATCAGTATTTCAATTAAATAAATAAATAAAATTAATGGCTTTAAACTAAAGGGGGATAGATTTAGACTAGATATAAGGAAGGAATTTTTTACGCTGAGGGTGGTGAGACACTGGCACAGGTTGCCCAGAGAGGTGGTGGATGCCCCATCCCTGGAAACATTCCAGGTCAGGTTGGACGGGGCTCTGAGCAACCTGATCTAGTTGAAGATGTCCCTGCCCACAGCAGGGGGGTTGGACTAGGTGACCTTTAGAGGTCCCTTCCAACCCAAACTGTTCTATGATTCCATGAAATACATCCTTGGCTTCTCTCCTGGGCGGCAGCTTGGGGTGCGTGGCAGAGCAACCCCAGCCCCCCGCGGCACCCGGGGGCCTCAGGCAGATGCTGCTCAGTCCTTGAGAAAACGCATCAAACCTCACTCCTCCTACAACCGTTTTCAGTAAAAGCCTTTCAAATTTCACTCAAACCTTGTCAAACAAGCAGTAACTGGTGGCAAATGAGAACTCGAGATGAATTTAATACTGTATCTATTCAGCCCTAAAATACACGGTCGATCAGCAGCAATAGCACATTATTTGAGGTATATGATTTCCAGCAGATTGGGTTTTTAGCCTGTCAAGATCACTCCAACCATTTGAATCCTGTGAGCTCTCTAAAGGGATGGGGTATCTGGAAACACCTCCTCCCTCCCTCCTCCCTGTCTTTCCTCTCAACCTTGAAAAAAACACCCTTGCTATTATTTCCCTGCATTGTAATCTGTCCAACACTTCTTTGCTATTGTAACTTTTGATTTAGAGTGATGTGACCAGACATGAGAGGGCGGAAGCGGTGAGCCGCAGCCTGACGAGCGGAGCTCTGGGGCTCCGCGGCCCCGAGGCTGCAGGAGGACGCAGAGGATGTTTGCAGCTGGGAAGGTTCCCCCCACCTCATTTTCCTCCCCGGCTTTATATTTTCTGCAGGCTGAATTGTTCCCCAAAACCTGGTGTCTTGCGCTGCTTTGTTTTTCAGGAGAAACTTCCCACTCACGCGGTGGTCCGGGTCAGAGGTGCTCACACACTGATCTGCTAAATTGTGGAGCTGGAGACGCAATTTCTGCTGCTTTTCTCACTGGCTGCAGCTTAATCATAGACGTTTCCAGCTGAAAAGAAATATTCCAACACCCGGTGTTTGAGACAGCCATGAGAAATGTCACAATTTGGTAATGACAACCCTCTGAGCACCTGCTTTTGTTGTACGTGGGTGTACAAGCGTGTTTTCAACTAAAACGTTTGAGAAAGAACTAGTTTCAATGACTTCCCTAATACAAATGGCGACATTTCATCTAGCACCGGGATTGCAGCTCTGGGGACTTAAGGGAAATATCTGCTAGACAATCACCATGTGAAAAATAAAGAAGTGGCATTTTGAAGCAGCCTTCATGCCTAAAAATGTGCTTCTACATCCATACGGTGATGCTTTTGCATCAGAAGATGGTGCTTGATCGGTTTTGCTGATTGGTTTGCATTTGAAGAAGCCTCATCTCAATCTTCGGCTGCAGCAGGTTGAGGCCTGCCAGGGGCTTCAGGTCCTAGAGCAGGAAGACCTCGGCTGAGACACGTCACCCCCAGCACCCTCTGCTTATTTAACTTGAGTCAATCCAGATGCTGCAAGTGCTGTTGAGGACCGGGGTGGGCACGCGAGAGCCGTCCCGCACCCACAGCCTGCAGGCTTTAATGCTGTAACGCTTTGGAGTTGTGCCCAAAACACACTCTGCTTCCCCGGCGGATCCATTTTCTAATGGCCTTAAAATAACTGAAGCGCCATTCGGCTTTGTCAGGATGCTCGGGGGCAGCGGGGCTGGGAAGGGCTCAGAGGGGCCGTGCTGGTGCTGGGCACACCCCGTCTCTCCTGGTCTCCCCACCTTGCCATTTGTGCCCAGGTCCCCCGTCCCACTGGCACGGGCACCTGCGCCCCACGGGCAGCATGCAAGCGCAAGCCTTGGGGCAAGGTTCTTGCAGAGATCATGACGCCTTTCTCCAGGCTGTTTGCAATTCGTTTCCCCCGAAGTTTGTCAGTGGGAGCCCATCCTGCAAACTCCTTCCTGGCAAGAAGTTCCCTCCGGAGCCTGAAGCTCGGAGAGGAGCAAGCTGCCTGTGCCTGGCTCCTTAGTGCCATTTCCATATAAATAAACTCCCTCCAAGACAGAGGAGGATGTATTATTCAGAAACAAACAAAAAAGATGGATCTATGGGTTTGTGTTTTTGGAGACACGCAAACCCATTTTCCTCCCGCAGCCCACAGAGGCTCCCGGGTAAAGCTTTTGTGGTGACCAGCTCCTGTTGCCCAGCCGAGACGGGTGGGTTCTCCCAGCTCTTCTCTTCCTCAGCTCCATTTCTCCTCCACCCTGTTCATCGTCTAGTCCCATTTTCAAGAAATACTCCAGGAACGACATATGCATTTGTTTCTTTTTTCCTTCTGTGTCATTTCTCCATCCAGCTTACAATTTTGGTGGCAATTTAACAGCTTTTACAAATTACATTCCTATCTTTTTCTTGGTTATTGTTAGAGAGGAGAAAGTCCCATTTTTCACTGCGATCCTTCAGGTTTCTGCTGTCACTGTATTTAAGACTTTTTTTTTTTTTTTTGTCCTTAGCTTGTATTTTCTTATCCCTCAAGGGCAGCCTTGGAAATTCAAAGCTGTTCCCTGACTATCAGCAGATCTGGTATTCTTTCTTGGCAGTTCTGCAGCGACTGTCTCTCTTCCGTCCATCCTTCCACCTAAATGACACCCTTTTCTCAATAAATTACCCTTTGTCTTTCAAAGCAACATTTCCATTTGTGACAGTTTGGATGTATAGTAGTTGCATCCCAGCGGATACCTTCAGGACCGTCAACTAGCAGGCCAATACAAACTCACTGGTGCAGAAAATAGAGATTTATGTATTTTTATGTTTTTTTGGCTTTTTTCCCCCCCCCCCCCCCCCCAGCTGGGCTGTGCTCTGAATTTTCAACGTTTGAGTTTAAAGGTATGGTTTCTTGTCACCAAAAAAACCCTCTCCTGGAACAGAGGGATGGCTGAACCAATGGCAGGATTCCCTTTTTTCAACATAGCATCCCTTGGGGTTCCTGGGAAATCCCCCAGGGCAGCCAAGCCCACCCAGCCATGCTCCTCAGCATAGGGCTTCATGTCCCTGGCGTGCTGACCACAGTGCATAAAGCACCAAAAACTGCTGAAAGCATGAATCTGGCACTGCCGGCAGCGCACGCCCAATTCCTCTGCCCCATTTTGGGCATTTAGCAATGTTCACACATTGCCGTCATGGAGCAGCAGGGAGGCGAGCAGCACCCTGAGCGGTAGGTGCAAGGGGAAGGCAAATGGAAATATCGCCTGCAGTAACGCCCACGGGCATCTCGCACCGTCCCTAAACACATGCAAGTGGCCCGGGAAGGTTTCCCCCCTGTACGGCAGCGCGTGCCAAAGTGTGCGGGGTTGCTTCGAGTGTTTGCAGAGCCTTGCATGGAGAGAAGGCGGCTGTGCCGCCAGGAATTAGGAAATCTGTTGCATCGTACTTTGCAGTTATCCAGCGTTTTCCACTCTATGGCAGAAACGTGCCTGAAAAACAGCCGACCAACAAAAGCCCTGCTTGCTTATGCTACAGAGGAAACATTGATTTTGCAAACATTTCCTAGCAATAACAACGGTGATCGATTATTGCTGCTGTTGCTCATGATCTCCCTAATGGAGGTTAAATGTGCAGCGTGGCTGGAGCAGGCTCTGCTGGAGCAGCAGCTCTGGGGTGTCCCCAGGCTCCCCGTGGGCAGGGAGGGCCCCTGGGGGACACCCCCCCCCCCCCCCCCC
>NW_008796167.1:481433-488702 GCF_000699145.1 Aptenodytes forsteri | reverse complement strand
GTCCGGGACCTCTCCCGTTAACCAGGACTGCTGATAAATGATGGAGAGTGGCTTGGCGGGGGCCCCCCCCCCCCCCCCCCGCCCGTGGGGACACGCACACACCCAGTGCTGCTGGAGGGAGGATGCAGCAGATAAAGCTTGAGAAGGTCAGATGTTCACACCCCGCTCCCATCAGATGCCGTGTGTGCAGGCACATCCTGGGTGATGAGGATGGAGATGTCTAAGCCCAGGGCTGATGACAAGAGCATCCCCCCCAGCTCCTGCAAGCTGCTCAAAAGCAACAGATTGAACATTTTTGTAGAAGTTGTCAAGATCCAGACCTTGGCTTTAGCAGCCTGGGACTTTCTTCTCGCAGCCCTGCACCTTCTGTCTCCTTTCCAAACACCAGACAAGCCAAACATTATTTTACAATCCCAGCATCTGGCACACAGCTCTGGGCAAGCCTCTCAGCCTGTCACTGGTGAGATAAATGAGCCTGTTTCAGTGGTCGACTTCATAAAAGTATATGAAAAGTAGTTAACAAAAGGGTATTTCACAAAGCCGGGAATGCAAATGCAACCTCTGAGATAACTAATTAACTGAAGCAGCCATAAAAAGGGGAAGCAGCTTCCCATCTGTGGAAATAGATGTCATTTTATAGAGGCTCTAATTAGTTATGCCCAGTCCTGCAGCCGTTTCGTTGGCGGTGCACACAGGCTGCCTCCTGCTCTGCAGCTCCCGGGGCTTTCGAGGTAAAGAGGGGGAGAGCAACGCTGGGGGGGAAGAGACGCTTCGTCTTGCAAAAGTCCCCTATGAGGGTCGTGTTTTCAGCTGGTACCCAAGCAGCAAACAAAGCCAGGGTTGTTTTGTGGAGGTAGCCGGCGCGGCCGTGCAGAGCCATCTGGCACAGAGCAACGGCAGCACTTGGCCCTGGCTGCACGGCAGGGTCGGTCCCAGCAACAGTCTTGTCCTGGCCCTGGGGAGATCTGCACTTATCCATCTCCTCCAGGCCCAGAGGGGCTCACGGGGAAGGTTTGCTGGGGGCTGTGGTTCGGCAGTGGTGGTCCCGGCGGGGGGGTGTTACGGGTTCTCCCCAGCATTGCTGCTGCATCCCGGGGGTTTTTGCATTGTTTGGATGTATGGTATTCACCGTATGCCTGTGGGGTGTTCTTGGGGGAGTTAACTGTTCAGCAGAGCTCTGGGTTTGCTAGCTTTTATTTGGTGGGAGGCAGCATGTTTATAAATACAGATTTACAGTCGCCTTGTTTGAGTCCTCTGAGCTGCCACCTCCTTGATAGAGACCGACTTGTCTGGGGCAGAAAAATTCCCCTCCCAGCTCTTCCATGGAGAGTGATTTTTGGGCAGGAGCTTTAGGTTTTGATACACCCCATACTTTGGGCTGTATCCCTGCTTTGGACCGAGAACGCAGCTCACACCTAAGCGCTCCCCAGGGAACGCCAGCA
Source organism: Aptenodytes forsteri (assembly GCF_000699145.1). Taxonomy (NCBI): domain Eukaryota; kingdom Metazoa; phylum Chordata; class Aves; order Sphenisciformes; family Spheniscidae; genus Aptenodytes; species Aptenodytes forsteri. The sequence goes on along the minus strand of NW_008796167.1, from coordinate 487,260 downwards.
CCCGAATGGAGCGCGCTGGGGTTTGTCCCCACTGTGCCACTGCTGCAGCCCATGCCTACCCCTTTCAAGCTCTTCTCGTGCAGCCTTCAGCTTTTTCTTTGCTCCTCCACCTGCAAGGATCCGTGTGAGCCCCCCCAGCATGCAGTGAGCTCAGCAGGATTAGTGCTGGAGCGGGGCGTACCATGGGAATTAGTCACCGCCAGGACCTCAGTCAAGTGTTTTATTTAATGCCTTTTTTCAAAGACATTCGTACTTGAAAACAATGAAGAATTAGAAGCTCTCTGCTAACAGCGTGACTCAGAGAAGCTGTGGGCACACACCATTTAAGTGAGAAGTGTCTTCATAGTGCTGGCAACGTGGGCAAGGAGGGGAGAGGGGCTGCTGCTGCTGCTCACCGAAACAGCCGAAACCCGCCTGCTGCCTGCTCTCCCCCCCAGGGCAGGGCTTCGCCCTGTGCCATGGGAAAAGGTGCTACTGAGAAAGTGGTTTTTGCAAAAAAAACCCCAAATGACTTAAATTTGCACTGCCAATGACTTTGCTACAGAGGGAATGGCTCGGACTGCCGACGGGAAGAGCCCACCACTGAAACTGCACCCGGCGGCTTGGCAGAGGTCTGACATGCCCTGGTAACAGCAACTGGAGCGGCTCTGGCATTTAGTGCACCGAGCAAACCTGTGCCCAAAACACGGAATAGGACAATGCTCTGCTACCGAAGGCCATGCTGCCCCTCACCGTGCTGTCCTGCCTCTGTGGCTGCCAGGAACTTGCTCAGCAAGAAGTTCATGGGACATTGCCAACCACCCTGGAGCTGGCTTTAAAAACAACATGCCTTTGCCAGACGTTACCTGTAAACTGCCCCGGCGCACAGGCCCATGCATGGAGCACCGAAGGCACAAATATTTGCAGAAGCCATGTGGGGGTTGCCCGAGTCCCTGTGCCAACCATGGCAGGTCACAGCATGGGCGTTGCAGGAGCCGGGAAGGTTACAGGAAAAAAATAATGATAATTTATTCAGCTTTTCTCAACACAACTTCTCCCACCTGCATCCAGCATTGGCCTTGCTGGGAATTAACAGATCAGGCATTGTCAGCAGCTGGGAGATGCTGTACAGAGGGAGGGTGACCAGTGATGCAATTTATAGGGACGCAAGCCTTGAACTTTCTTCGGATCGACTTCCAGCGCATTACCGGGATGGTAGGGATTAGCTGCCAAGCAGAGTCATTTGGAAATCCTCCCAGCTCTTTCCCAAAGCAGAGGAGAAGGAGGAGGCTTTGCCTGTGCCAAGCACGGTTATTCCAACCCCTGTAAGGCCCCTGAGGGAGTGGCTGGGAGAGGGGACGTGTGTGCCCCACAGGACCTGGCCTCCGATGGTCAGGACAGGGACGGTGACTTTGCACGATGCTGTGTCTCGGTGACTCATGATGCTGCTCTGCCCCAGCCGGCCTCAGCAGCTGGCAGAGGCTCGCTGGGGAGCAGGTTGCAGCCCGGGTATTATTAGACATGATGGTTTTTATTTCTGCTTCGGCCAAAGTTCAGCTGGTGCAGTTTGAGCTCCGATGCCGTGATGAGCGCTGGATGCATCCCGTCCCACCAGAAATGCTCCAGACGTTCAGTGCTGAGGGTCGGAGGGGCCCAGCCCAGACAAATGTCACCGTGTCCCATGCACGCCACCATACAGCCACGCGGCTTCCCACAGCAAAGTATTTCGTAATCCTCCTTTTGTTATCATTAAAAAAAAAGAGAAGCAATGACAATAAATGATCCTAAGCCAGGACACGCAGGGCTCTGGGTTGTGTAGCACCAGCTTTGCTAGATCACATAACCCTCCCTGTTTTGCATTCCCTAGGGAAATTTCCTCCCCCCTTTGCAGAGCTCGAGATCTCAGAAATCTCTCCTTGCTGCTGTCCTACTTAGAGGGGGAGAATAAAATGAAATAAGAGCCTATACAACATCTGTATCAAGCTGCAGCACGTTCCTCTTCTCTTCTGGTGTCACGCAGCATCTCCGCCTGTGACCCGCCCAGCGCGGGCTTGCAGAGCAGGAGGGCTGGGGAGAGCAGTGGGGCCTGAGCTTGGTATGGGAAAGCAGCCGGGCTCCGTGGCCGGAGAGGGCAAAGCGGGCGCTGCTGTCAGCCCGGAGAGGTGGGGGATCCCTCCGTGACATCCTGGCATCTGCGGGATGGGGGTTGTTTTTCCGAGCCCCTCAGCAGCAATTCCCGGCATGTGCGCAGCTGGCTCCTCGGAGCTTGTCAAAACTTTAAGTGCAACACTGAGTCTGCGCTCCTGGCTGCGGCTTGTTAGAATGAATAGAAATGTAGAGGGGAAGTCATTAAGATCTCTTTCATTAACACCATTCCTTGCAGGCCCGGAGAAGCTGAGGTTTTGTCAGATCACGTTATCACCACAGCTTCGCTGTTTACGAACCTTGAAGAGATTCTTCCAAAAAGCGCAACTGCCCCCTCGCCTGCTCCCCTTTCAATCTCCAGCTATTTTTATTTCACTCCTTGAGTTAAAAGTCTGCGTGTGGGGGAGGTATTTACACACACATAAGAAAATATAGATGCACATAAAAATAACCTGATGATTTGAGAGAGACGTTTCACTTCTGCAGAGCTTTCCATTCTCCATTCCATTATAAAAAGAAAATGCTGAAGTTGTCGAGGCTCGGGGGGGGTTTGCCGTGGCTCTTGTTGCGGATGCAGCGAGCATCCTCCCGCGCGCAGCAGGCTCTGCTCATGCACAGGGTCTGAAGCCCCCGACAGACAGGGCAGCAGCTGGGGGAAGCGTGCACTAGGTTAGTGCTGAAATTCCTCAAGAGAGAAAAAATAAAGACTTTTGTGACCCTGGAAAGTTTATGGCTTGCTGTGGAGCAAATATACTGGAGATGAACCCCTACAGAAACCTTCTCATACCCTTATTACATTAATGATACATTTCCAGAAGCATAACTGCCTGTCTTCACATTGCTTTTACATTTGAAATGTCTTTCTTAAAGGAAGAAGGGAGAAAGATGAGTGCCGGGTACCACCAGCCGCAAGCCGACGCTGCCCGGTCTGGGAGCTTGGCTGTGCCCGGGCATCAGGGTGATGCAGCGTCTGCCCGTCCCGCGGGGTGAACAGCAAAGGGGCTCACATGCCCGCCGCTCCTCCTGCACCCTGCACATCCTATGGGATGGATTTAACAGCCACTGACCCCAACAGAAATTTGGGGTCCATTGGGTAAGACTGGCCTCTAAGCAGCGCGTGGATTTGGGAGGGAGCTCAGGCAGCGAGGCAGGCGGGCGGCAGGGGCACGCTCAGCCCAGCTCGGGGCGAGCATCTCTGCCAAAAACAAGACAACTCACAAACACGAGACCCGGGGCAGCACTATCGGTGTCCCTACAAGCCACAGCATGCCGGCCCCTCGCCGCTGCCCTGCCGGTAAGCACGTCATGGGCTGCACCAGCCAAGCCAGCATAGCTCAGCAGTACAGAACATCCTCACTGGCTCCGGCGCGGGGGAAACACGATCGCGCTTGCAGAGCCCCCGGCAGCGACCATGATGTGCTCGGGCTGGCTGCTGCCAGCCTTGTTTTGACTTTCTTTTTAACAGGCTGCCACACACAGCATTCTTGGTGACAAGTGACAGCCTTGTTGCATTAGCAGCGCTCCAACAAATGGTATTACTATTATTATCTGTTTTCGTGAGTATAATAGATAATATGACTACCCCTCTCCAAAATAACCTGGCATTTGAAGGAAAGATTCTGATTATTTGCTGAACAACTCAAGCTGTGATAACACGAGACAGTACCATGCCGTACCAGAAAGTGTTGCTGTGTGTTACACACACCGTACCTGCATGAAGCTTCTTGCGTTAAACCGCAGGATAGCTGTTGCTGAATCATTCTGTAATTGCAGGAAGAGATAACAAGAAAAGGAAGCACTCCGGCAAAGCCTGCCTGGCCAAGGTTGTTTAAAAATACCTAGCCCTAGCCCTCATGGCTTTCTGCAGCGCTGCTGGGTGTCGGAAAGCCCACGCTGCTGGCAAACAGGTGCTCCCTGTGGGCTCAGTCCATTGAAATAACTGCTGGGATCTCGCCCAGGATCTCTTCTCCCAAAACTCGAGCCAGATCCCAACTGGGAAGTGCTCTGCCACGCTGGAAAAAACACAGCAACAAGCCCCGCCAGCGATCTCCATTTCATGTTAAGCATGAAGACATCTCACCCCCATCGAGAGCATCACCCTGCCTGCTGGATGGACCCATCTGCTGTAATGAATCTGACAACACTGGAAATAATAATAAAAAAGTGTACATATAAAAGCTTGCCCAGGCGATGGGCTGAAAGGGCAGCTGCCCCACGTGGACCAGGCTTGGATGGGGCTTGAGGCAGCAGTTTCTGACCCAGCAGAGGGTCAGAGGACCGTGGGTGCAGAGCGCTGCCCAGGCGCTGCGGCTGCTTGCTCCATCGGTGTTCGCCAGCACGAGGGGGGCGGGAGGTATGGACAGGGGAAAGGCTTCCCGAGAGCCCTGGGGCTGCTCTCCCATCACCCCGGCTCGCCTTCCCGAGAGGCAACGCAACCAAGGCTTGCATATTTGCTGCTATTGCTCACGGTCTCCCCTGAGCATCCCAGCCCACCCCGGGGAAGCGAGACCTGTCAGAGGAGACAAACCAGCCTGCACATGTTTCTTCTGCCATGACTAACAGCTTAAGGAAATGACTGGGTAAACATGCTAATTTTACTTTCAAAACAAAAACAAAAAGCCGCAAAGCCCAGTTCTTCCTTGAGTAAAGATGGGTGCATAACTATTGGCATTTGTCCTCTCGGTGCTTTCACAAGTTGCCAGCATTTTAAAACCTGGCAGCCGCTACAAGACAAAGTGACATATTTAGCTCAGGAGCGAAAACACTCCTCACTTGTGAATGCCAAGGAGGGGGAAAAAGAAAAAAAACCTGTGAGGGAAGTGCCTGCTGCCCCGCAGAGCGATGCTGGAGAGGCTCCGCAGCATCGCCTCGAAGCCAGGGGGATAGAGCCTGTCCCTAAAGCAGCACAGCTCTGGGGATGGCTGGTGTTAGGTTGATTTATAGCCAAATGCTCCATTCTTGCATTTGGGGGTCTATGCATCCTGTGGCAGGTGGTTTTCCAAGGAGAAATACAGCTCCAGCCATTGCATCTCGCTTACGCTGCAAACCCCAAGGCTGAGCCCTGACACCTGGGGTTTGCCTACAGCTCCTTCTCTTTGCTTAGAAATGGGTTTGGGCAACCCCCTCTCCCAGAAATCCCAGCCCCAGGAGCCACCTTCCCGGGGAGCGGGTGGGGAGGTTTGTTAGCACAAAGGTTGCCTGCGTTGACCTGGGCTCTAATTTTATGGTGAGGCTTACTCTGGGGCAGGCTCACCCACAGCCCCAGAGCTGTCGCTCTGCTGGGTCCGCCAGCCTCTCCCCATCGCTCTGGGCTCATGCCATGGTCACACAAAGGCCCTGAGGAACCCGAACCCTGCAACCCCTCCTGCTCCCTACGTGCATCCCAACCTCTGCAGAGGAGTGGGCGAGGAGCCCAGACCTGACCCTGCCAGGTTCGGGATCTCTCAGTGTTAATTGCCATCAGAGGCAGGATTGAGATGAGGCCGCTTCCTAAGTGGTGCACCGTATGCTCCCTACGTGCATCCCAACCTCTGCAGAGGAGTGGGCGAGGAGCCCAGACCTGACCCTGCCAGGTTCGGGATCTCTCAGTGTTAATTGCCATCAGAGGCAGGATTGAGATGAGGCCGCTTCCTAAGTGGTGCACCGTAAGGATCATACTTGCTCTGTTTGATGACTTCTCTTGTGTCCTTTCAGTAGCAGGGGG
>NW_008796167.1:468704-479407 GCF_000699145.1 Aptenodytes forsteri | reverse complement strand
TTTCCATTCTATGGGTGGGGGGGGGGGGGCAGGGAACCTATAAAATGTTTAGCATCCCTTTAGCTTCAATTTATCTGAAGAGAATTCAAACAGCACAATTTCCCCCTGCCATCTGGGTGCTACTTTAAAAGACATTTTCTCATATCATCACAATTTCAGAAAATCTTATTGCATAGCTATGGAAATGCAAGATGCTTCCCCTAAATTGTGTATCAGTGTGAAGTTTTTTAAACCTCAACTGCAGCTTATAATATATTTTGACAGCTCACAGACGGCTCCCAAGAGACTTTCCCAGTTTCAACACCACCCGTGTGGGAAAGCCCAGCTTTGGGCGCCGCAGTCCTGCAAGGCGAAGCCCTCCGCTTGGTTTTGCCTTGTTTTGCTTCAGTAATGGGAAGAAGATTCCCTTGAAGATCTTTGAACCTGCTTGCCTAAACACTTGAACCCACAGGCTATTGCATGTGGGTGCACACAGGTGCATGCGTCCATGACATATTTCCCACTCATGTGCCCCAAAATAGCTTAGAAACACATTGAGCTACTCCAAAACCTTAGAGAAATCTCAAAGGTCCTTATAAACATCCTGCAAGTGGTCAACCTGGAAGAGGAGGAGGGCTCTAGTGATGTCCCTGCTGCACTCAGCCCTTCTTAGACACCCCAAACTGCTGCAGGGAAAGCTGCTCCTTGCAGACAGCCAACCCCAAAACACTGCTCCATAGGAGAGGGGCTTTGGTGCCAGCATGAGCCGTCTCCTTCAGCGCCCCAGCCCCAGGGGAGACTCCCAGCCCTTGGTCAGCCAAGAGAGACACCCCAGACCCCAGCTCTAAGCCTTGGCTTTGCTGAGCTCTGGGCCAGAGCCTTGACACCTGCCCGCACAAGCAGATCCCCTAATCATGGAGCAAACTCCTATGACCAGTGATACACAGCTCAGCCAATTTCTCCAGCCCTGTGAAAGCTGTTTTTCCCTGTCCCTCCTCGGTAGAGGGAGGGGCAGAGGCCCCGTGCGTCCCAGCATGCTGCTCCCCTCCAGCCCCACCAACAGTCTCCAAAAGCACCCGAGCTCAGACATTGATTCACAGCCAGAGGAAGTGACTGAAGAATGAATTGAAGGGTTAGCGCAGGTCCGTGGGTGGGTAGTGTTAGTCGCCTTAAAGCTTAGTGATCACATAAATACAGCAGGAGTAACTCCGGAGCAGCCAGTTCATCAAGGGGATGATCTGTGCCCAGCGAGAGATGGGACATGCGGCGACCGGCCGCTCCTCCCCGTGCGCAGGCAGGGTGTGCCGGCAGGGCTGCCGGGCCAGGCTGCTGCAGAGCTGCACCCATTTCACCTGCAAAGGATGAAGCCACGGGGCATGGAGCCGGGGTTAAAGCCAGGAGAGCACTGTTCCTTCCCCTGGGGGGTCCAAACAGCCCCCACCATGGAACTGTTACCGCAGAGCTGCACCCATTTCACCTGCAAAGGGTGAAGCCACGGGGCACGGAGCCGGGGTTAAAGCCAGGAGAGGACTGTTCCTTCCCCTGGGGGGGCCAAACAGCCCCCACCATGGAACTGTTACAGGCTACACAGCTCTGCTCGCCCTGACACGTCCCTGTTGCTGCCTGTGTTTCAGCATCCCCAGCCCTAGCAATGGGGTGCACAATCACCATCACTGGCCGCGTTCGCCAGGGTGCCGGGGCAGGTGAAGGGAAGACCCCGAGACAGCCCTGGGCTGGGCACGGAGAGGGAGTCACTCCTTCCCAGGGGACACACTGGGAAAGGAAAGACAGGCATTTGGGAACAGTAGAGATTTTGTTTTAAACCCAGTGGGTTTGCTTGTTTTTGAAGACATTAGTGATTTTTCCCACGTGGCATGGCAGAGGAAGGCAGCTGCCCCAGCTCCATGGGCAAAGCTGAAGCTGACACCGAGCCAAGCTCCCAGCACAGAAGCTTTTGTCATCAAACGCCCCCAGACTCTGGAGTGGTCTGGCAGCTCACCGAGGTCTTGGGCTAAACTCAGGTTCGGTAAACCCAGGACTGGGTCTACACCTGGCAAATCAGGTCTGGATGAGGCCAAACCGTGATGTTACTGCCCTGTGTGATCTTAAAGCAAGAAGCCCAATCTTGAGAAATTCCTGCTGTGCGCAGTTCAGGGAAGTCAAGGACATTTCCAGTGGAGAAATGGATATCCCTGAGGGACCAAAAAGCCATCTAAGGGCTGAGGATCAGCCTTGCTACCCCACACATCGCTTCACGAGGGCCTCAGTTTCCCCAAGGTACAGAGCAGGACATTTTCAGTCCTTAAAATGCAGGATGCATCTTCCAGGTTTGCACTGATACCATCAGAAACCAGACCTGGGAACTTGGGTGGATGCTGGTTCCATAGCGGATGGAGTGCTGGCTCCTGCCGGATGGAGCCCCTCACAGCTCACCGGGGAAGCGTTGAAATGCCGAGCACGCCTTCCCAGCCTTCGCCCTGATTTTCAGAAATTGCAGTAAATCAGTATTGCTGCAAATTAGCCTCTTTTTTTGGCTCTGGCTTGATGTAAAAAGGAAAACAAATGGAGTTTTAAAATGCAGCTAATCAAGGAGTTAAAGAAAGGTTAATCCTAATGGATTTATCAACTCACAGGAGGGATGGGAAGGAGGCGCAGACAGGGAGGAATGGAGAAGCAGCCAAGTCTGGTTGCTCCTCCCAAGGGCGACGGCAAGTTTCAGGGAGAGTTTGGAGACAGTGGCGATGCTCCTTCTTCCACCTGGCTGCATCCAGTGTGGGGACCACACAGGTTTGATCTAGCAATAACAGGCGAGTCCCGGGCTTAGGTACACCTTCCCTGAGAAAACACTGAATCCTTGATGCATTCGTTATCACCCCCTGGGAAAAACAGTGAGCAATGTTTGACTTCACCACCCTCACCTACTCTCCATCATCTCCCTTTGGTCACCAATAGGTGATAAAACCCGGGACGTGGGGTGGCCCTGGCTGGTGTTGACCCCCCTGCAGAACTCAGGTGGTGACTGGGAAAGGGGTTTTGGACAGAGCGGAGCTGCCCCAAGGCTTTCCACCACCTCCTGCAGAAAGCAGCACCCACCACGGCTGCCCTGACCACCCTGCGGGGTCTGGCCTGTGGCTCCTGCAGCCAAATCCAAGCATCCTCCTGGCCAGTAACCCAAGACATCAGGATCTGCCTCCCAGCACAGCCAGGCATTCTTCGTGGGGCAAAGCCTCTTTATAGGCAGCTAATTGAGCTTAGGAATAAGAAGGGCTTGAACACAATTAGTAACAGTGAAAGCAAGGAGGTTTAAAGAAGGTTATTAATGATATACACCACTATATACAACAGCATAATCGCCAAAAAAATATTAGATCCATTAAGTATCATTATCAAGGCCTGGAGCTAATCATTTAAGCTTAATGAAACTAATACATTTCTCCAGCACCGGCAGTAGTGCTCATCCCTTGGAGGGAAGCAGCAGCTGGGAAGGCTCAAGCCATGGTGTCTCAGCAGCATCGCTGCTGACCCTGGCCATCACGCCAGCACCCATGCTGGCTCTGGGATCCGCGTTCCCAAGAGCTGAGCCCACTTCCAGGTGCTTTCGGAAGCGATTCACTCATTTCAGCAGGAAACCTTTCGCTTTGGCAGCTCAAAGACCTTCTGGTCAACAATGTCCTACATGGGAGTTTAACACATTGCGGGAGGTCTTCCCCAGCGCCCCGCTGGCAGCGAGCCCTATCTTCGGCATGGGTCAGACTGGTGCTGCTGGTCTTTGCTCCCTGGGACCTTTGGCTCAAGTGCTAATGTCATCAAGAGTACAGCGAGATCTCCCAAACCTCCCTTAGCTGGTGCAGGAGCAGGGGTCCAAAGTGTCCCTGAGGTGTCCCCCTCCAGCACCCATCTCTGGGGCTGCCTGAGCGCAGGCAGGGCACCCGTCCCGCTGCCTCCCCCCACACCTCCCTCCTCTCCCTTGTTTTGAACAGCTTTTTGGAGACCAAAGGAGAAGTGACTCTGAGCCAAGGCGGTCGCGATGATCTCACTGCTAATTATGCAGAGAAGTCATTTAGCTGTGGCTGCGCGTGATGAAGTGATATGACAGAGAGGAACAAAACCCCACAGCCACTTTGTGCATCGCAAATTAAAGAGGAAAAAAACCCAAAGTGAGCAAAACCAAGTGCCTCGACCTGTGCCTGCCCCTCTGAGAGCCACTGCGGATGCTGCACTACCCCCAAACCCACTGCAATTAGGGACAGGCAGCTCAGATTGGGCAACAATTAAAAATCCCATTAGCTCCGCTTTCCCCTCGCCTTTGTCTGGGTCTGTTTTCTGCCCCGGTCCCAGCAGTAGGGTCACTGCTGCAGCAGGACTCGCCGTCACTTTAAAGACGAGCCTGGGATTAGCACCAGCCTTATTAAAAAACACTCACTCACACCTCATTTTACCTTCACACTGGAGATGATTTAGCTTGATTTATTCTAATTAGTTGTAATTTATTGTTTTAATGAGCTCTTCTGCAGGCTTTTTGTGCTTCATAACCACCCTCCTCAGCTGCTATAATACATTTCAAGGAGGTCTTTTAATAAAGAGAGGTTTCCAAGGCTGCTTCGGATAGGAAGCTTTTTGTTGCAATACGAAAGAAGAAAATTAAGACAAAATTTGCCTCTCCTCCAGGATGGGTTTGCTGTGGAGCATCTGGCTGGGAGCAGGAGGTTGCACTTCAGCATGTCACCCAAATGGCAAGACAGCCCTTAATTACCAGCAGCATTTACAACTGGGTTTAAAGACTAACAAAAGAAAACAAATAGGAGAAAAGTCTCCTTCCCCCTGGCTACAGCTCATTATTCGAGGGAGGAATTCGTTGGCTATGAGATGTCACAGTGCCTGGAGGCAGCTGTGGCTCCATGAAGGGGTTAGTGATGCTTAACACCAGGGTCACACACATTGTCCACCCGGGAGGGTCTGTGCTGCTGGTGGGGGTCACTGGGCTTAAGTCTCAAAGCACACCCAGTCCCCTCCCGAGATAGGTACGGGCAGAAGCGTCCAAAACACGATGCCATAATGCCCCACCAGCATTGCTTTATCTATGGAGGTCTCTCCTCCCCTTCTCTCTGCTGGGATGAGCAAAGCTTCGGGAACTTCTTGGTCTGCTCCGGGGTGGCTGTGTGCTGGTTCATAGCCAGGAGCTCCTGCTGAACTTCCCGGCCTTCGATTTAAAAGAGACAGAAAGGCAGTCTGGTCAGCCAGGGCGGGTTATTTCTATGACATCGGGTTCTTTCATTAGAGAAAAAGAAAGTTTTTGCTTCTCTGTCCCCACGGCCATCGTGTGGCAAAGTCTTCTCTTTGGAGACATCCAAAATAAAGCAGATGAGATCTGCTTTGCAAGTAGAGACCAAAACTGCAAAAAAGCAAAATCTCCAACAGAAAGAGAAACTGCCAAAGAGAAACATGAAAAACCCCAAATGACCTCGACTTTAGCAGAGAAACACCTGGATGGTTACGGGATATTCTCTGGGGGAAAAGGGACTGGCTTGTACTGAAGGGGCCCGAGATTGTCTGAGAAATAGTGAGAAGCCCTTGGGGAGCCGGGGATGCTCTGCAGAGGAAAAACACCCAGAAGTGTTATATCAACCCCCCATGCAAACCCAGATTAGATAATCTGCAGGAATAAGAACCAGCTGCCAAGCGAGAGCCTGGAGAGCTGCACATCGCCTGGAGGGGCCGAGGGGAGGACTGCAGCACGGGGGGACCAAGGAAGAGGCTGCTGGAGGAAAATAGGCTGAGCTCCTGCACGTGCAGGGCTCAGAGTGGTGCAGAGAGGCTCCCAGAGTGGCTGGAAAGCACAAACGTCCCCATCAGGCAACAAAAGGGTCTCTGTAGCCACCTGAGGACCCTGCAGCACGATCTAACAGTGTGCCAGGAGCAAACAAGAGACATCAAGTGTATCTCTGCGGGGTGAGCCAGCAAGCGTGTCCTGAGCCATGGGCACACGTGGATGCAAGAGCTGTGCTTGCCCAGAGCAGAGCCAGACACAGCTTTGGGAGCTGCTGTGCCGTCCGTTGGCCACGGCTCTGCCCAGGCATGGGCCGGCTCCTGCCACAGAAGCTGGGGAGTCAGAAAAAAAGACCAACCCAGTTCTTCTAGGAGAAGAAACCGGGCCTCTGGAGATGCCTGGTATATCTGGACAGCTCTGGAGCTTCCTGTGGATTATTTACCCTGCTCCGCATGCTGCCAAACAAAATAAATCAATTCAGCTTTTGCTTCCATTTTAGGAAAACAAATCCTCTGGGACAGGCCGGGAGCTGGTGCCCTGCGAGGAGCCACGTGCTCGCCCAGCCTGGCCCCGGCAGGGTGTAAACCGGCGCTCAGAAACTGCTTGGCCCCGCTGGCCCATGCCCCTGCCTTGCCGAGGGCCGGCAGTGGTCACAGAGCCCCTGCGGCTTCCTCGGCAGCTCAGGGCAAATGGCAGGACATGGCCAAAAGGTTTATTTAGCCTCCTGCAAACCAAGCCTCCTGCCGCTGAGCTGCCCAGCGAGTTCTCCCAGGGCTTGGGTGACCTTATCCTTATCTCTCCGCGTCCTTCGGCTCATCTGCAGCGGCTGCTTCGGGCAGCAGGTCCCCAGAGGCCGGTTTCCCATGATGCAGTCCCCTTATCTCATGGCGTCGCATTCCCAGCCCCGAGCACTCCGCATCAGCCCATCCCACCCCACCTCTGTGTCTGCAGCACCGGGAATCACCCGCTTGTGCTACAGGAGGGATCGCCACTGCAAAGAAGCTAGAAAAATCTTTCCCAAAACATAGAGGCAGCATGAACCAACCGCATTTCCCTCCAGCTGCCCAGGAGAGCTTTGCCAGGGCTTAAAGCCAAGCTTGCAAGCTCATGGTCCTGAGATACATCAAGAGCTGCTGGATTTCCAAGCTCAGCCCCGACCCCAGCATCTCCTCTCCCTGGAGCAGGCACACTCCTCATGCTCCTTGCTCCGGCTGCTGCCCAGGCAGCGAGGCACGTGCTGGCACCAGTGGCAACAAAGAGCCTAATGCAAATTGCCCAGCATCCGACTGCTTAATTACACCAGCCCCTTTCAGATGTGACTTCTTAGAAAGAAAAAAAAAACCAAAATCTTTCATGCTCCTTGCTCCGGCTGCTGCCCAGGCAGCGAGGCACGTGCTGGCACCGGTGGCAACAAAGAGCCTAATGCAAATTGCCCAGCGTCCGACTGCTTAATTACACCAGCCCCTTTCAGATGTCATTATGTATTTTATCAGAACTGACTTCTTAGAAAGAAAAAAAATAAAATCTTTCAAACCTCTGCTCCTCTCCCTTCCCTGGCCGGGGGCACAGCCCCATGCCGGCAGCATCAGCATTGCTCTGAGAGCAGGATTTGAAAGGCCTGACTAGGATGGCTCCTTCACCTCCTTCAGCAGTAAAAATCATTTGGCTTTGAATGAGGTGCATATTGATAAGTCTAACGTCGCTCCAGAAGGAGAAATAAGGGAGCACTGGCCTCCCGGAGTGATCCGGGCAGGGCCAGTGGAGAGGTGCTGCTGTGGCCAGGGTGCCGCATGCAAGGTGAATTGCTGGTAAACACAATCCTGCCCCTTCTCCCGTCTGTCAGAGGGGTCCCAAAATGCATAGCCCCTGGGGTCTCGGTCCCTGCCGAGCCCCCCGTGGGAAGCCCGCTCCTCCCCACCCGGAGGATGCTCGCCAACAGCCCCATCCTGCACACAGCGTCTCCCTGTTAGAGCCGATATTAAGCTATAAACCGTAATGTGTTATGACACCACCCGACATAGTTAATTGCTATAAACCCATGAAATGTAATGTAATTGGTGGAGTGGCCATTATGGCATTGTGTTATGGGTCTAATGGCTTCAAGCCATTACCTCACATGCAGGCTGGGGATGAGCAAATAGCTCCCGCTCCCCGCTGGCCCCAGCTCTGCAGCATCCCGGTACTCCAGAAACACACATTTCCCACCCCATCTTCCTGAGACACAGGGGGAGATGCTGATGCAGAAATGCCCCAGCATTTCCACACTTGTTTTTCCATTTGCAGAAACACTAATAGGGATTACTTTTTTTTTTTAAAACCTCCTTCACTTCAATAATCAGGTCCATTACCTCACATGCAGGCTGGGGATGAGCAAATAGCTCCCGCTCCCCGCTGGCCCCAGCTCTGCAGCATCCCGGTACTCCAGAAACACACATTTCCCACCCCATCTTCCTGAGACACAGGGGGAGATGCTGATGCAGAAATGCCCCAGCATTTCCACACTTGTTTTTCCATTTACACTAACACTAATAGGGATTACTTTTTTTTTTTAAAACCTCCTTCATAATCAGGTCATATTTAAAAAAAAAAAAAAACCACAAACAAAAAAAGCAGATCTCCACTTACGATTATTTCATTAGTAGATGATACTCCAGACAATCCAACAGCTTGAGAAGCCACTGGCTGCACTGGTCCAAGCACGCTGCCTGTGTAAGAGGTCCTCAGTGCTAATTGCCGATGCCAACCTCAGCCACTAAGAAATTATTGCTAATGCATCTTACAACAGTCTTCATAAGACATTATTAAGGAATTCATCAGAAAGCAGCATCAAATAAAACAGAAGGTGACTAAAGAATAAAGAACGTCTTCTCCCAAACTGTAGGATCAGCAGGAGAGAAAGCTGGGAGCCATCATCTGACTGCCGCAGCCTCAGAGCTGAGCCTGGAGCTGCCTTTGCCTTAGCACTGGTGCAACTGCAGCCTGGGGACCTCCCCAAATACCCTGGGGTGGGAGAGGGGCTCAGCTGCAGCTAATTCCCCCCCACAGCCCCCTGCAGAGCCACAGCTGGTCCCCTGTGCCTGCAGCCCTGCTCGGGGCAGCCGTCCTCTGCCACTCGTGACGTGCACGGTCAGGGCTGCTGTGTTGCTGCATCCAGCCGCTCGCTCCCGGGGTGCTGGAGCCTGAGGGTCGCCCCAGGGACACACGTGCTTCCCCTGGGGTCCTTCCCGTGAAAAGTGCATTGAGGGGATGGGGCACTGGGGACAAAATTGGGGTTGGGCCTGGGGAGCCTGCGGGGCTGGGGATGTTTTTTTCAAAAGTCTGAAAAAATAATTCTTTGAAGGGGTGAGGAAGAGGAGGGACGGTTTGTGCTGGAGAGGTGTCACCCATGGGGCATGACGCTTGTGGGCGTGCTCCAAGTGGCACAAGGACACAGGGCTGGAGCTGTGACTCATGACTTTTTTGCTTTCCATCCTGGTGTCGGTATTACATTTCGAGGATTATATTTTATTCATAAAAATTGCTGTGCTCACAGCCGCGCCTGGCAGAGCTGTTGTGGCTGAGCCCGGGGCTGGCTCCCACTGACAGGCATGGGGGTGTTGTGCACCACCTGGGGGTCCAGGCTCCGTTAACAACTGTTAAAAATAATATATAAAACCCGGGTGAGAGCCCCTGGGTTCCCCTCCGTGACCTGGAGTGTGGGTACCATCGTGGCCCCCGAATGCCGGGGCCGGGGTTTACAGCACGTGATGGGCTGTTGTTGGTAACCGCATCCTGAATGAGCCGTTGCGGAGCATGTGAGGTTGTATTTTTAACTCCGAGGTCCTGGTGACATGGAAAACCGGGTGCCCGGTCCAGGTGCCGCACAGATCGATGGAAAAACTCCTGCCGCCCATCGGCACCTCTGCTTTGCCGCGTGTTAACAAATCTTACCCGGTGCTTCGCCCCCGGGAATGGTTTTAAGGCTGTGTCCAGAGCCCAGCAGAAACCATTTGCCGGTACCTCCGCTGCGGAATTAGCTGGGAAGTGCTTCCCTGTGGAGCTGCTGGTGGGGAACTGGCAGGGTGAGATGGAAATGGGGATGGTGCAAACCCGACTTTCCCAGCTCAGAGGCTGATTTAGCATCCCCAAGCAGGAAAAACATTTGCAACCTCTCAAGAGGGAGAGGAAAGGATGAGCCCGCGGTCCTCGCTGGGCTCGGTGCCTCCATGGCACAGTGTTAGCCAGGACTCTGCATTCACAGGCTGCAGAAAAGGCTGAAGCAAATGCTTCGGCCGCCCATCAGTGCAATGGATCCCCACACATCTCTCTTCTCCTTCCCCCCATGGGGAGCACCCCGTGCTGGGCTAGGAGGTGGCACATGGTGGCATCCCCCCTCCTCCCCGCCACCCTCCCGCAGCCCTGCGCCCGCCCCGCCGGGCTCAGCCGAGACAAGCAGAGGCTAAGAACATCGACTGGGTTTTATTCCTCAGGTCTGACAAGTAAAAGCACAAATTCTCTCTGGAAAAAAAGAAAAAAAACAACCCAAAAAACAATGTTCAAAACACGCGGACGGTTTGCGTTTCTCAGGACGGAGGCCGTGCCGTCAAGCTCCGCTGCCGGACGCACATCCTTTGCAGAGATGTCGTTTAAAAAAAAACAACCCACGGAGGAGGAAAAGACACGGGGCTACAAGATTCCACATCAATTTTAGAGAAAAAAGGGCTCTTTTTTGCTATTGTTATAAATATCCCATTGGAGCGACTCAGAGCAAAAAATAACCGTAACGAGGACATCCGTTCTGCTCGGCCCCATGGGCACAAAAATCTCTACCGGCACCTCAGACTGCTACAAGCCCTTGGGGACGGTGGCCTGGTACCTGGCGCACGCGCCCCGGCTCTCAGCTGGTCCCCCCGTGGGGTGGTGGGTGCTGCCGTCCCTGCAAGCAGCACCCGTCACCCTTGCCGGAGGCTGTCCGGAC
>NW_008796167.1:466539-468649 GCF_000699145.1 Aptenodytes forsteri | reverse complement strand
GCCGCCCTCACCGTACTGCGGGTAGGGGGGGATCTGGGGCGCCTCGATGATCAGCAGCCCCTCTGGCGACAAGGAGGCGAAGACCGTGATGGGGTCCACCTCGTAGGGCAGCCTGCAGGAAGGAGGGAAAGACGAGATGGTTTAGGAGCTGGGGGGCCGGGGCGGCTGCCGGCTCGCAGCATGCCACATCCCTGGTGGACATCGACCTTTGGGAAGCCCACGCAGGAACCCCAGCACTTGGGGAACCACCAATGCCGAGCCAGCAGCCCTGGCGTGGGGCTCGGCAAAGCCTACGTTATTACTGTAGCGCCTGGGAATGTGCCGGGGATATTTAAAGCGGCCTCCTGGCCGGCCTGGCCCCTGTGGGCGCCCTGTTTAATCTCCCTGGCAGATGTGTTTGACGGGATGTCACCCGCCGCTTGTGCCGCCCAGGCTTCTGCAAAGCAGGAGTAAATCATCGCTGTGCCGCAGCCCGCGTCAGCCGCAAGCCTTGCCCGTAAAAGGAGCCGCCACGGCTGCCGAGCGCCGAGCAGGAGGGAGCGCGGTGCTCACCCCAGCTTTCCCGCGGGAGTTTGGGATGCACAGGGCTCCTCTGGGGTGGAAAAGCAAAGCTGAGCTGCTGCCAGCTGAGGAATCCCTTCCCATGCCCTGGGCTTTGCTGCTTCTCCCTGTTAACCCCGCGAGCCCTGCGGCCGGGGGTCTGCCCCCCACATGGGTGAAGCACTGCAGTTGGGGCTCGCCTGCCTCCGGACTCGCCTTTCCTCCCTGCCCTTTGCCGCTGCTGTTGCCAAAGTGAGCCATCGTGGTGAGTCAACGCAATAGCAATCTAACTGACATCATTCAGACAGAGATATATATACACATTCACACACAGGGATGTATTTTGGGGCTGACAATGGTGTCAGCCCATCGTGCCCTGCTGAACCCCGGGGGATGTGCTGGCACTGTGAGTGTGGCTCTTTGCACTCCTCCTGCTCCCTGTGCCCCAGACGGCTCCAAATGCAGCCCCGGGCCTGGAGGAGAATGACAAAGCACCCAGAAAAAGACCTCCTCCTCTTTTACCTCCCTCGGGAAATCACTGTGTGGCCCGAACCAGCCAGGCCCGTGCCTCAAAAGGGCAGATTTTGGGATGAAAACAGGCACAGGAGTCCCTGCATGCGTGAGCTGGGGTGCGGGGACTGGCAAAGCTCAACCCTTCACCGCCGATGGCATCCCCGCGCTGCCTGTGACCTGCCGGTGCCGCAGGGACGGGGTCCCACAGCAGGCTAGTGACATTTGGGTGCTAGTTGAGGGGATGTGGCACCCCCCCTAGCCCCAGCCCCTTCGGCGGGGGGACGCCCCAGGGCCGGCTGGTACCTACTGGATTTTCTTGGTGAAGTTCTTGGAGACGATCCCTCCTTCCACCTGCTGCTCCTCGTGTTTGCCTGCAGGGAAGGGCAACACCCAGTCACCACCTCACCGGGAGATTATTTTTTCCCCAACAAACAACAACAAAAGCCAACAGGAAAGTTTTCAGAGGATTTGTTTTCCTCCCCCCGTGCAAACCCTTCCCTCTGGGGAGGGCTCAAGGAGCCTCTCCTATGTGGGGAAGGAGATGCCAGACACAGCACACCCATATTTCCAGTAAGAGCCTGGGGTCTCGCAGGCTGCCAAGAGCTGGGGCTTAAGAAACGCCCCCCAGACATAATAAAACCTTTGGAGGTGGCAGTGTCCCCCCTTGTCCCATTCCCCAGGCTGGGCTCCCCTCCACCGTGCTGTCAGGCTGGGGGTCCCTGTGCCTGGAGCATCTCTGAAGTTAAAACCACGCCAGTGGCGGCCTGGACCCCCCTGACCTGCGGTTTTCCCCCTGCGATGCCATGAGCCCCAAATAAATACCCAGGGCCATGCTGCGTGGCAGCCCCCAGCCTCTCCCTGGGGACCCCGGCCCGGGGCACTCGGGGGCAATGCGGGATGTCGGTGCTGGGCTGAAGGGATGCTCAGGGCTGGGTGCCCGTGGGCACCCCCGATGTGGTGCACCCCGCACCCGCTGTCCCCACCATTAACTGATTTTTTAGGGACGTGCTTCTGGCCGGCTCACCCCCAGGCTGGGGCCTGTCGGGGCGGGGTTGGT
>NW_008796167.1:459341-466185 GCF_000699145.1 Aptenodytes forsteri | reverse complement strand
TGGGGCCTGTCGGGGCTGGGTTGGGGTGGGGGCCGCAGGGTGGCTGCCCCCCGCTTCCCAGCACCGGAGCTGCCTCTCTCTCGGCCCCTTTAAAGGGAATGTCCCTCCACACCGGCCTCACCCTGGCTATAATTAACCGAGCCAAGCTGGGGCCCCTCTTGGCAGCTTGCTGCAGGGTGCTGCCGCCTGTAGCGGTGCCTCCCCGGCCGGCCAGGGCAGAAAGTGGGGAGATTTACCCCAAAGGAGGCTTGTCCTTTTCATTTTTGCAGCAAACCACCACGGCTTGCGAGCCGGGTCCCCCCGTGGCACCCCCGAACCACCCGTGGGGCTGCCCCAAAGCCCTGCCGCAGCCCTGGCCCTGCTCCCAAGCACGGGGCTGTTCCCACTGGCTTAAAATAAAGGTGATTTTTGCATTTTATGGCAATTTATTGAGCCGGCATAGGCAGGGCAGGACCGGCTACTTTTCATGCCCCATCCTCCTCCTCCCTGGTGCCTTCGCTCTCACCTGACACCTCGACGTAGCCATCCTTGGTTTTGACCGTCAGTTCCTCGGGTTTGAAGCTGTGCACATTGACGCACACCTTCCAGGGCTCGCGGGGAAAGGGCGCGGGGCTGCGGCTCTCGGGGAACCCCCCAAAGCGGGTGCCGTAGCCGGGGGCCATGGCGGAGGTGCGGGCCATGCCGGTGCGCAGGGGACCCGGCCAGGTGGTGGTGAGCCGGGGCCGAGCCCAGTCGGGCCAGTCCGCCGTCAGGTCCCCGGGGAAGGGCGACATGCCGAAATCATCGTCCAGCAGGCGCGAGGTCAAGCCGGGCTCCCGGAAAGGGTCGCGGACGCTGCGCCTGCCGGGGTAATGGCAGGAGAAGGGCATCTGGCTGTCTGCCATGGCTTCCTTCGGAGGGGTCCGAGCGTGTCCCTGGGGCTCTCCCACAGAGCCTCAGCCTCTATGCGGCTGCTCCTGGCTGCGAACTTCCCCAGGGAGCCTGTCCCGGAGGAGACACATCCACCCCGGGCGGGATGCGGGCGCGCGGCTGTGGGTGGGCGCCGCGGGGACGGTCCCCTCCTTCCCCGGCACCAGGTGAAGGACGACAGAGAAAATCAATTCAGGGCTGAATCACTGGGAGCCGGAGGAGCGCAGGAAGGACGGAGGGAGCTCTCTGGCCGTGAGAAAACGCTTCCTGTCTGGCTGTGATCCCAGGGACTGGGGAAAGAAAAATAAAACTTCGCAGTGGGAGAGGGGAAAAAAAACAAAAAATGCCGAATATCACAAGATTAAAAAGCTTATCTCTCCCCTCTCGCTCCCCAGCACTTTACGTGCGACTTCCCCTGCCGCTCCCGGGCTAGAGCTGCAATAAATGCTTGAGCTCGGAGCCGAGAAACTTCTCTAACCTTCCAGCCGCTGGGTGAGCGCTATTTATACAGATTTGGGAGGGGGGGGGTGTTTTGCAATTCCTGCCCTGTCAGCCGAGTATTTTGGAGAGGATGAAACAGCCGTGGAGAATCTGGGCTGTGGCAGCTGACCTCTCCTGCCGGCCTGAGGATCCCGGCTGCTGCAGGGCCACGGCGCTTCAGCAGCTGCCCCGGCCCCAAAATAGCCCCCGAGCTCAGGGCCGGCTGCTTTTACCCCAGTGTCACCCGTTAAAAATACCCCCCGGTGGAGCTGGGCCAAGCTGCTCCCCTCACTGTAAAGCCCCGTGTCCCCGCCCCACCAAGCAGCCCACTGTACCAGGAAATGGGTCACTGGTGGCACCCCGGCGTGGCACTGCGAGGGCGGCGGGACCCCATGGGTGGGTGTTTGGGGGATGCCAGGGCAGGGGACAGACCCCTTTTGTGGCCAGCAGCATGCAGGGTCTTGGCCACCCAGGGCTGGCCGCAGAGCCTGGGCGCGAGCCGTGGGACAAGAGATGCTCCACTCCAGCCCTGCTTCATCGGCCGCCTTCCCCGGCCAGGCCTGGAGAAATGTCCCCTAACCGCAGGAAGGAGAGGGACCCCAGGCAACAGCCAGGCAGGGTCCTCGTGGCACTCCTCAGCACCTGCCTCCTCCTCGCCCTCCTCCTCCTCACCCCGCCGCGTGCCCCAGCCCTGCCACAATTGCCGTGCGCGGGCAGGGCGAGGTGGTAATTACAGCCGCGCGGCAGCGGGGCTAATTACAGGGCAGTGGCGGGGAGCGGGCAGCGTGCTGTGGGAAGAGGCACAGCGGCGGCGGCAGGTGAGTTCCCAGTGAGCATCTGCCCGGGCAACGCGGCCGCGACCACGCAAGCTGGGGGTACCTGGTGGCAACGAGGGGCTCCCCATGGAGGTGGTCCAGGCATAGCTCGGATGGGTGAAGGGATGCGCCAGATGATGGGACGTCATCGATGAGGGACCACTTCCTCATGTCGCATCCTCCCTCCTGGGTCTGCCTCACGCTCCTCTCCAGCATCTGCAATTTTTCTAATAGACTTGATGGAGCTAATTACAGCAGGAAGACTTTAATGCAGCGCAGGCCACACAGCGATTCAGCCGCTGGTCACTC
Source organism: Aptenodytes forsteri (assembly GCF_000699145.1). Lineage (NCBI taxonomy): Eukaryota > Metazoa > Chordata > Aves > Sphenisciformes > Spheniscidae > Aptenodytes > Aptenodytes forsteri. Next base: position 463,672 of record NW_008796167.1, on the reverse strand, counting down.
CAACAGCATTAATCACGCTGCACCAACACCGCATTGCTGGGGGAGGGAGCTGCCTCTTGGCGCAGGGCAGGGCTGCTCCCTCATGCTCAGCTCCTTCGCCCCCCCATGCTTGGGGGGGACAGCTGGGCACCATGGGGGCCTCCCTGGGGACTGAGGGGGACACCTGGAGATGCCTGGCGCGGTCCCAGGTGCTGGCTGAGCACCCCTGGGTGCAGGGAGGCAGCTGCCAGCAGAGGCGCAGAGCATCCCCCTCCGTCCCCTTGTCCTGCCTGGCTACCCCTGCCCGGCTGGGGGCTCCTGCTGCCTGGGGGTGACAGCAGGGTGTCCTGGGGGACATCGCCACACACTGAGCCTGAGCTCAGCTGGGCACCTCTCACCTTGGATGGAGAGCAGGATCACTCCAGCACCCAGCTCTGCACCCACTCAGGCAGATGCTGGCCCATGGGGAGAGGGGGATGAGCCCTGAGGAGGTTTCGGGCAGTCCCACGATCCTGCCGTGTTTCCAGGAGCCTCCCAACATCTCCAGTCCCTCTTTTCCTTGCATAGCTCCGGGCCATCCTCCCTCCCCAGCCAGGAATCCTCCCTGTCGCCTTGTTTATCCCCATTAGTCACACGTCCCCTTCCACCGGCTCTCACCCTCTTTGGGCCATCCCAATTTAGCTCCTGTTGTCACTGCAAATCTCCTGGCTGCCTCCCACGGCTGAGCCAGCCCCACAACATCAGCTCTGGGGAGCGCGGAGCAGCCTCACAGCCTCCCTTCTCCTCCGAGTGACCTGGGGACGCTGCCTCATGTCCCCAGCGTCCATCCGTGCTGCAGCCAGACCCTTCCTCGGTGCCCATCTGAGCCCCATCAGGAACAGCGTGGGAACCCGATCTGGTGCTACCGCTCCCCCAGCCAGTCCAGGGGAGCATCCCAGGGCGAGGGGCATCATCTGGGGTGGTGAAGAGTCCCCACCGCCCCGTTGCTCACGGGGAGATGGCTGAGGAGGTGACCGCAGGGGGAGCCTGTGGCACAGGAGCACCATGCAGGGCTTGGAGCAAGGGCTGTGTGGGAAGGGCACAGCCCAGAGGAGAGCACCGGCGAGCCCAAATGGTGACCTCCATGGTGAGACTGGCTTGGGCTACTGGTGCCTGAATGGGGCGGGGGAAACCCAAAACGCCTGGCAAAGGGCAGCGAAAGCCTGGCCCAGCAAGGAAGGGAGAGCTGCCAGAAATCCTAGCCCACAACTTTTTTTGCTTCAGCCAGTGCCCTGAGGAGCCAGTCCTCGGCAGCTGGGCGTGGAGGCACATGCCCTTCCCTGCAGAGCAGCTGAAACAACCCAAGATATCCCACCACACGCAGTCGGATCCAAAAGGAACATGACAAACAGGGCTGCGATGAGAAGGAAATACTGTCCGAACCTTTATTGGAACAATTTTTCTAACGAGGCTAACAACTGAAATACCCCAGGAAGACTAAAGAATACAGTATGCATTTCGATGGAGAGCAAAGGGAGTTTTACAATGAAGTCAAATGAACAGACGCACCGGTGTCATTTGGTAAGGAATTGACCAACAGGTGAGAAAACAGAGACACCGCTTCCCTCGCGGCTTTTCTCCCATCTTGGCTTTTGTTCTAGATCTTCTCATTCCCTGGGTTTGGAAGGCGGAGAGCTGCCCCCGGGCCGGTGAGGTTCAGGGTGTTGTTCTCTAGGCAATAGCCCAAGAGTCGGGATGCTTGACCGTGAAGCATCGTGTACCGGTGCTGCGGAGACCCTCCCAGGCATGTGCAAACTTCCAGGTAGCAGCAAAAGTCACGAGAATTATTTATCCTCTGGTAAAGAGGTAGTAAAACCCCGCTGGACACTAAAGGGCAGAGACTTCACTTAGGCACCTGAATCCATCCCTTTCTCAAACAAATACCACGATAGCCCCAGGCTGAGCGCCCCACGGCTTCTGGCCAGCTCCATGGGAATAGCCCGGCGCTGGGCTCTCGCCTGACGACGCCGGAGCCACGTCCATCCTCTGCCAAGCCGGGCAGCTCTGCCCACGGAGCACAAAAACCTCCCACTCGGATGAAGAGGACAATGGCTGCGGCGTTGGTGGAGTGACACTGGGGCAGGTCATGATTTTTAGCACATCCCATGCTTTTTTCCAAAGCTAGGGTAGATGCCTGCAGCAAGCTCCGGCTCATGTCGGAGATGACAGGAGAGACCTCCCCAGTCCTGTCCTCACCACCTTTCCCGAGCTCACATCCAGGCAAAGCTACTGGTTCGGCCGCAAAGCTTGGGGAAGGGGGCAAAGCAGGACATGGCACGAGGACGAGGGTCTCAGGACGAGGCAGGGTGGACATCATTGCTTCCCGGTAGAGACCACAGCAAGTCACTTCAGCCCTGTCCCCTTCCTTGCATCGATGAAAGGGCAACAAGTCTCCCCTTCCCCCAATAACCACTGAGAGCCAAGAAAGCCCACCGGTGGGAGATCAGAGATCTCCGGGGATCTTTGGCAATCCAAGCAGCCCTACGTGGCACAGAGGACAAAGAGCAGGGTTATTCCTCCGCCACAGCTGGCCTGTCGCCTCCAAACGCCCAGCGCCTTTCCAAGGGGTGGTGATTTGTCAATAGAAGCTGGTCCAAGAAGATGGAGGATTTTCCCTTGCCTTGCTCATCTCCATCTAAATGAGGCTTCTCCCTAAATCACTGGCGGTTGATCTCCAAATGAGCCTAATTTGTCTGCCAGATGCCTCCGTGCTGGCAGGTGACAGCCTCAGTAATTCACCTCTCCGATAACCTCTCTCCAATGTATATGGCAACACCTCAAAGGCTCCTACCTTCATGGACCCAATGGCAAGACCCGAATAGCTTTTTTAAAGTAGTGCTCAATAAATAGAAGAAATAAATATTTGAACAGGCTAAGTCCTCTCAGCCTGTTCAATATATGTACAATGCATAGCAAAATAACAATGATTGGCTCTTGCAGACAAGTTTGGTGCAACTTCAGTCCCCCAAAACAACAAAAACATTGAGAAAAGTTGTGGTCAATATAAAGCAAAGCTCAACTGAGTGCCATAACGCGTGGAGAAAAGAAAGAACACAACAGCGCTTTGAAATATCCCTTATCTTTGCTTTCCAGCAAACCTGCAGAGATTGTGCTGGGTTTTCTGGAGCCTGGCCCCAGCGCTGGGGTTGGGAGAGGTGGGACGAGCCTCACTCAGTGTGACAGACCCAGAGCTGAGGCAGGTCCAGGGAGCGGGGAGAGCCGACGGCACGACTCCGGGGTCAGGGGGACATTTGGGAGCAGGTGCTGCGACACGCACTCTGCCGGGGAAAGGCAACCGGGGCGCCTGAGGGATGGAAAAAAATTCTTTTGTGGGAAAGAGCCTCTGTGTTTGAGGAAAGCAAAACCCTCTGAGATAGGGCCTCCAAAAAGTGGCTGAGATATTTTCCTGAAGCCTTGAGGCTGCGGCCGGCCCTGGGCATCCCTCGTGCGGCTGACCGCAGGTGAGTAGCGATTCACCAACACCGAAATGACCGAGTTGCCTTTCCACCAGGTGAACGCTGCTTTTTGCTGCTGGCATTCTCTGCAATCTGAGACGCCGGACGCGGAGCAAAAATCCATATGAATAAGCGAAACAACAGTAAAAAAAAAAAGCGCTGGCAAAAGGCACAGAGACAGAAAAGCTCACGGCTTCTCGCAAACTGACGGAAAACCCAGTTGTGCACTGACAGGGAGGGTGATGTTCCAGTTTGTACTAAAAATCTTAAGTTAAAAAAATAAATACCACCACTGAAAAAAAACTCATATGTATATGCACATGTGCACATACACATACAGACACACACACAGACTTGGTTAGGTCGTCACCAGAGGCTGGATTTTGCAAGCGTCTTCAGCACAGATCACTCTCTCACGGTCTCATTTCTTTAGTTTTTCCATGGGTGGGTCATTGCGCAGCGATAAACACGGCAGGGGAGTCCTAGCGACGGCATCCTCCCAGGGAAACCAGCGGTGCCTGTGCAGAGCAGCTCGGTTTCGGGTTGTTTGGCTGCGGAGCCAAGGGAAACAGCGGCGGCAGCCAGCTGGCACCCCGCCAGCACGAGCACGGAGCCGGGCAAGACTTCCCCTTGCAGCACTGCAAACACCCCGTCACTCGGCCGGCCGGCGAGCAGACCCTCGCCGTCACCTCCGTGAGGTTCTAGACCTGTTTCTATGGTCACATCCATCACGTTCCTGCACAAATCTAATCAGAAACCCTAGATTTTAACATGAAAACAGACAAACAGCTCTGCCCTGCATCCCTCTGTCCACCACACGCTCCAGAGAGGGCAGACAAAGGGACACGGCAGCAGGAG
>NW_008796167.1:457578-459274 GCF_000699145.1 Aptenodytes forsteri | reverse complement strand
CACCGCAGCAGGATTGACCCTCCCCCCTCCAGCCGCCTCACCGAGAGGGGCCAGCGCTGTAAACCTTTACACGAGAACAGCGGCATGGATACATTCAAACAAACAGATCCAAAAATAACTTATTGTTAAAAAAAATAGAATAAATAAATACTGGTAACAGTGACCACCTGCATCCGTTCTGACATACAGTTAAAAATAGAATAATAATAACAATAATAAATAAATAAATAAATAATTTAAGAGGTTTACTCCAACGCAAGTCTGCTCGGGAAACCCCAGGAGCATTTAGCTGCCACGGACTGTACAAGTGGTGGCAGTCCTCGAAGCACGGATCAGCCAGACAGGTACGAGAGCTGCCGTCAGCCCCGTGCAACCCTCGGAGTCATCTCCTGTCCCGTGGTCGGTGGGTGCTGCTGACCCTGATGCGGTGCTTCGATCATCCGTCCCCAGCCACGAGGAACTCAAGTCAGCATTGTGTTTGATATTTACACCAGTTGCACAAAGCCCCTCTTTTCTTTCTTCGTTTTTGACCTCCCAGCTCGCTGCTTCCTTGCTACCAATGCACGTGTGCGTTCGGGGGTGTTAAGGGGCATGAGGCTACTCTTCAAACGCTGGTAGGTCTGGGGTTTGGGCTCCCATCACTACCCTCGGGTCTTCCCGGGGAGCAGAAGGACACAACGTTTCAGTGTCAAACTGGGAGAGCCTCTTTGGGGAGGAAGCGTGAGGTTTTCAGCCCTTTACGAGAAGGGAGTTCACTGCAGAAGATGGCCAAGGGGCTGCTGTCAGGGCCAGAGCAGGAGGGAAGGCAGTGGCACCCCACTAAAAGAACACCCCGTCTTTGATCCCTCAACCACAGCCCTACGGCGTTTGCTCAGCCCTACTAGGAATGCTTTTCTCTATGTCCTAGAAAAGTGGCCTCCCAGGAGACGGACACATGTCCCCACCAAGTCAATGACCATACCAGTGCCCAGCTCTCTGCCTCGGCCACCCTCATCCTCAGATTACCTGCAGAGAGCAAGGCAGGGGATGAGGGACCGGGAAAAGGGGGGGCTTTGGGGGTTGAAGGCACAGGACAAGGGGGACCAGCAGTAGGAAGAATATTGGGAAAAAGGGACCCCTGGCATAAAATTTCCCCTCGTACCACCCAGGTGGAAGTACCCCCCACGCTGCTGTACTTTCCAACAGGTAACAGGTTTATATGCTTGCTAAGGTGATCATCCAGCCCCACCAGAACACCACATGGCACTCGGCTTTCCTCTGCTTGCGGCTTTGCCCCTTTACCTGCTGCCAGCGGGATTGGGGGGCTGTAGGTAACTATTTAGCTGGGGGGGTGGGGGGTGTTGCATTTTTTTCTACCCCCTCTCCTCCTCCAGCAGATGCTGGCTCCACTTAGCCCTTTTCTGTGACACTTAAATGACACACCTCCTTGACTCATTAAGCCCAAACTCGTTAATAATCATGCAGGATGGAAGGGGAGGGGATGGAAAAAGGGAGGGAGGGAAGTCTTAAGCCCAAATTAGCTTCTCTAAGCACCCAGGTGTTGTAAGAGAAAAACTCCTCAGCACCAGCTCAGCCTGTGCTGGGAGAAGCCTTTGTTACCCTGCAAAACACAGTAATTGCGCAGGCAGCTGGGCTGGCAGGGAGACAAAACCCCAGGGCCCAGGGCCGCCCAGGCAGGCAGGGCCCGCCTTCCTCA
>NW_008796167.1:456159-456593 GCF_000699145.1 Aptenodytes forsteri | reverse complement strand
GGCTGCTTTACCCCTTTACCTGCTGCCAGCGGGATTGGGGGGCTGTAGGTAACTATTTAGCTGGGGGGGTGGGGGGTGTTGCATTTTTTTCTACCCCCTCTCCTCCTCCAGCAGATGCTGGCTCCACTTAGCCCTTTTCTGTGACACTTAAATGACACACCTCCTTGACTCATTAAGCCCAAACTCGTTAATAATCATGCAGGATGGAAGGGGAGGGGATGGAAAAAGGGAGGGAGGGAAGTCTTAAGCCCAAATTAGCTTCTCTAAGCACCCAGGTGTTGTAAGAGAAAAACTCCTCAGCACCAGCTCAGCCTGTGCTGGGAGAAGCCTTTGTTACCCTGCAAAACACAGTAATTGCGCAGGCAGCTGGGCTGGCAGGGAGACAAAACCCCAGGGCCCAGGGCCGCCCAGGCAGGCAGGGCCCGCCTTCCTCA
>NW_008796167.1:414525-455715 GCF_000699145.1 Aptenodytes forsteri | reverse complement strand
CGGCAACCAACCCCCCCGCCCCAGGCCCCCCCCGGCCGCGCGGGCCCCCCCTGCCGCTGCCTGCGGCTCCTTGGAAAAACAGGCAATTAGTGGGGGGCCCTTTCTGTCCCCCTGCACCGCTCCGTCCTCCCAGCGACAAACTGGGGCACGAGTGCATCCTCCTGCAGCTTGGCACGGGCCCTGCGATGGGGCTGCTGTGGCTGCTAAGCCTGCCTCAGGGGAGCCTGAGGGTCTCAAGGAGAAATGATTTCCTGAAATCCTCCTGGCACTGCTTAAAATTGCTGCCTGTTATGAGGAAGGGGAACTGGGGTCCCCTGGGTCATGCAATGCCCTTTCAACCCCGTGTGCTCTCACTACACCCCACAGCTAGGCGCTCTCCATATCTCCTTACAGACGCACCAGCATTGCACTCCAAGGGCAAGGCTCCCTTTAGAAAAACCTAAACCCAAACTGCAAGAGGGTTCCTCTGAGAAGGGAACCCCACGGCCCCCATCTCCCACGCCATGGCCTGGCCCTCGGAGCACAGCGTGGCACCAGCTCCCCTCTCCCATGTAACCCACTGGCCCCATGTCTGCTTCAGATCTCAGGAGTTTGTTTGCAAACAAGTCACAGTGCTGGGGGGGATAACACAACCCTGCAAAAGATGATGCATACCTGGTAGGAAAGGGCAGGAGAAAGAGGGGGAATGGCCTTTTTTTCCCCAGGAATTACATCAGGGGGGATTTCTAGCCTTCTATTTATATCAGGGACTGGCTGACCAGCAATAAATAAATATTCTCTTATGGCAGAGGCCTGCTGCAGAGTGGGCAGAAACTCTGGAGGAGAGACCCAAGGGACCTGATATTTGCCTTGGCGGGGACAGGTCAGGTCACCCCCACTCATCATCAAAGCTTCCCAGCAAATTCCTCCCTAACTGGGTCTCTCCCTCCAACAGAAATTAATTTGCTGGTTCCTGGTTTGGCAGAAGAGCAAGGAGCTGAACTCTTTCCTTTGGACCAGTTGGTAGTGCTTTGGAGAGCAGCAGCCATGGGGAGACAGGGACATCGGGGAGGATGGAGCAGGTCTCTCGCGACAGACCCTCTGTAAAGCACCAACCCTTCTTCCAGCCCTGGCCTGAGGAGCTGGGACTGATCCACCCACTCCGTGAGGTGGCAGAGGGACTGCACCGGGTGCCCGAGGGCTCTTACTCCGAACTGGGAAAGGGGAACCCAGCACTGCCACCACATCAGTATTGGGAATGATTGCTATCAATGGCCAGGTAGGTGGGAAGGAAGCGGAGAATGCCAGGAATTTGGAAACGATGCCGGCATGCGAGCCATTGGCAGCACTCCCTAGCGACGCAGGCTGTCGGAGCTGCCTCCTGAGTCATAGCTCCTGCTCCTGCTGCGGCTGCTCCTGGGGCCCGAACTCCGGCTGCGGCTCCTGCCCTCGGCGCTGCTGCTGCTCCAGCTTCGGCTCCGGCTTGTCCGGTAGCTGGAGTAGCTCCTGCTCCGGGAGCGGCTAAAGCTGCTGTACCAGGAGGAATAGCTGCTGGCGCTGCTGGAGGAGGAGGGACTGGGACGGTAGTAGGGGATGGGGCGTTTGCGGGCACTGTGGGGACAGAGAGACGTGGGTTACCAGCAACACAAGGATGAACTTACTGCCAAAAATCTCCAAAAAGCACTGTTTACTCTGTACAACACTCCCCAAAAACATGATTGTGTGTGTTTAATAGAAAAAAAGGATGAGATCAGGTAGCTGACAGGCCTTGGGATTCAAACCACCCACCCCCACGGCCCTGAAGAATGTTCCAAGCACCAAGTCTGAGGCTGGGCTCTGCTTGATGTTGTCCCAAAGAGCCCTCACAGCATGAAGGTTAGAGTCAGTATTTGACTCTCTCTACAGTGTGGGACATCTACCACAGGAGAGGGTGAAACAAAAAGCCTGTGGGGGGATGCTCCTGGCACCTGACAGGTGAGTCCCTGCTCTGACTTCGTCTGCCTTTTTTTGTCAGCTGTTGTAAATGAGACCCCCCCCATCCTCCCTCTGCCTCTAGCTGGAAATCCCTAAGCTCTAGGAGGGGTGGAAGGGCCTGCTTCAGGCTCAGGGAAACCGGTCTCCTCCTGGAGAAGCCTCCGCTGGCAAGGGCTGGGACCCAAGGACAGCCCATGTGTCCCCGAGGAGTGCCAGCTGAGCCTGTCTCCAAACGATGGTAAGCATCCCCTTACCTCGTGATGCGCCGAGCTTCGAGGTGGCTGGGAGAGTCTCTCCTGCGTTTCCTTAGGGGTGAATACGACCGTTGCCGCCGCCGGCGGTCACGCTGCCTGTGTGACTCCTTCTCACTGGAGCCGTACTTGTGCTCTCGCTCACGGTCTCTGGGGAAGGCACAGATTGGAAACTGTCACTGCTGGGTTTTTGTGGGGTGGGTTTTGGATGTGGAGGCAGTGACCCATGAAGGCACAGATGAGCGGAGGATGCTCAGCTCTAAAAGGGACCACTCTAAGCAAAGTGCTCTGGTGGCATCAGCCCTGCGCACACTCACTTAGCTGGACAAAGAGACACTCATCTGGCTGGACAGATGGACACCCACTAATTGTGTCTGGGGGTTTCAGCAGTCTCTCCTGGTGGCCCTGCGCTGCCAAACTAAGATGGCTTCCATGTACCTGTGTCTGTGGATGCACTCGGTATTTAGCTGTACTAAAATTGCTCTTGCTGGCTGTGCTGCAGAAGCAGGCGAGAACAACCCTGCCAGGAGGCCCCACGTGAGCGGAGGGCCCCCAGAATCCCTGCAGGGCTGTGCAGCTCTGCATGGCTCACCAGGAGTGCCGGTGTTGCTATGGTTTTCTCTTTTGTTAAATTCCCTTACACGTCAGCACAGGCCCTTCTGTGGAGTATAGCTGACTTCATACACCCTCCTCAATGCCATCTGCAAAGCAGCAAGTTACAGGTCAAGGGCCTGATCCTTGCATGCAGGAAGTGTTCTCCTACACCAGTGCAGAGATTGTCACAGCCTGCAAGAATCAGACCCTGGGAATGTAACACTTCAAGGGTGCAAAATGTTCACAGCAGCAGAGAAGTTACCAGAAAAACCTGCCCAAAGGCATCCCTAGGGCTGAGCTGTGAGATATGTGTTTTCTATGACATGTGGAGGGAGTAGAGTTGCCTGGACTGTGTTTCCCTCTGCAAGACTGTGTGAGTGCCAGCACGAGGGTACCCGGCATCTGCCCACGCAGCAGGGACACTTCCCAGGGCCTGACAACTCTTTGGCAGAGCCACAACTCTGAAAAGCGGAGTGTCTTTCCCTGCTGCACTAAGATCCCTCTCTGACAAGGGCTGCAGCCCTGCTGCAGGGGCTGCTGGCTGGCGTGGGCTCCTCGAGAAATGAAGGCTGTGGACAGATCCAACTGGAGCCTAATGCTCTGCCCACTGTTTACACCAGCATGATAGAGAGGGGCACTCCCCAGGTTTTCCTATGAGGCATCTCCTACTCGCATGAGGCCCTGGAAAACACCACCGAGCAGCCATCTGTGCACTCTCAGCTGCATAGCGTGTCCCCCACAAGGGCTCAGAGAGGAAGAACAGCCACTTCACCTGCCACACGCTCTGAGTGTGAGATACCATGATGCTTCAATTCCAGGGATAAACCAGGTCTCCTTCCCAGCAACCTACCCCCAAAAGTGCTTTGTGTGAAATTCTCCTGAATCAACGCAGGGCAGTCCTTGGCTATAGGAAATCCACTTTTCCCACAGAAAGTGAAAGGCTCATCTCTGGGCTCTTCCCTCTGCAACCAGCACCAGCTCTGGGGCAACAGATGGTGAGGAATTTCCACTGACTGAGGGCCAACGTAACATACTGCCATATGCCCTACTCTGTGTCCCCCTGCTCCCTCTCACCCCAGTGCTGAGGACTAAAGCACCCAGTGAGGAAGCTGAGGGAGCGGTTTGGGGCTGGCAGGAGCCAGCAAGTGTGCTGGAGTCCAAACAAATGATGCAGGCAGTGGGAAAGTGTGAGGCAGTAGATATCACATGAGGAGACAGTTGTACCTGCTAGGGCTGTAGCGGGAGTAACTGGGGCTCCGACGAGACCTTGAACTCCTGCTCCCAGGACTTTTTTTGCAGGATTTGGAGGAATAGCTGGGGGAGCGTGAAGATGACCTGAGGATAGGCAAGAACCATAAAAGAGTTAAAGACACTGGAAGGTGAGGCTGTACCAAATTCCTCCGAATCTGGGCTCATGGGGAGAGCCCATAGAGAGATGCCCCATACTTCAGGGTCTCGGCTCAGCTCTGTGTGGCCAGTTCACCCCAAGCCATGTGGATCCCTAGGCACCCCTCAAACTCTTACACCTCCCCCTGCAAGGAGCCTGCCAGCCTGCAAGAATTAGACATTGCCCGGGGTCACAGAGACAGCCGTTTTAGCTGGCCTTACCTCTTTCCTGAAGAGCAGGACTTGCTTCGGGAGTACCTGGGAGAGGCCTTGTGGTGTGAGGAGCTGGAGCGGCTGGAGCCGGGGGAGGATCTGCCTGTGCTGGTGTACGACTCACTGCGGGAGCACGGCCTCAGCGGGGAGCTGTGGGTTGGGGACGGGAGGAAGTTTCGCTTCTTCTCCTCCGAACAGGTGAGACACAAGGACAGGCACCCTCTGTGAATATATATTTGGACAGTCATTGAAGCTGTGGCTGAACTGGGACTGGTCCCTGGCTGAGGGGAGCACCACGCTCCAGCCAACAAGTACTCCCATCCTCCCATTCCCCAGCTGGGGATAAAAAAAGACCTCCCGGCTCCCCAGGCTGCTGTTGCAGGAGGCCCCGTGTGTGTGGGTCAGAGCCCAAAAGCTCACCCTCCAGGCTGTGCCAGAGAAGGGCTGTGGAAGAGGTCTCAGGTGGTGTGAGGGGCAGCTCTTCTGCCCCGTGCCCAGCACACCAAAGGTGTCTGGTTGGCAGAGCCTGGGTCAGGCCAGTGAGCGGTGCAGGTCCTGGGGAGGGAGCGAGGTGAGAAATGCTGGAGCAAGGGAAAGCCAGAGCATGGCAGGGCAAGGGCCTGTGCTCCAGCCTGGCTGTGGAGCAGCATGAGCGGGCACATCCTGCTGCCTTTGGACAGCGCTGCGTGAATTCCTCCGCTTCCAGAAGTGCCCTGGGTATGAACTGGGGTTAGAGCCCAGCAGCGAAGCAGCCTCCCAACAGCCAGGGCCAGCTGCAATCCCAGCTCCACCCATGTGAAGGCACAGTTATCCCACTGGAGTCACAATGTGAAAAATACAAACAGCCCTAAAATTTTACCCTCTGACTGAAAAATAGAGGGTTTGTTCTTCCTAACACCAATTCTCCTGGCTCCCTCTCATCTCTCATTCAGTGCTCCCACCCCCAGACCACATCCTGGCTCTAACTTTCAGCCTTTAAGACCCAAGGGCCTGAGCTGGAAGAGCTCCCTAACACCACTGCCTGAGCATAGCCTTGGGTACCAGCCACCGCGCTTCAGTGCCTTCATTCCCAACAACACCTGGCAAACCCCCAGGAATGGGAGGCGGTGATGGAGGCTGGCATCTCCTCCCCTCTCCTGATGATGGCCTGCGGCACTGGATGGTGGTTTGACTCCTGCCCCCTGCTCTGATGCCCCGTGGCCCCAGTGCACAGAGCTGCTGCTGTTATCCTGCAGCCAGTGACGTACTTGGCCCTCCCTGTGCTCCCCATCTGTAGAAGAGGCTATCTTGTCACCCAGGACCAGTCCTGAATGAGCTGGGAAGGGGAGGCTGGATTTGACTCATTGGACAGGTGAAAGAACAGCCCGTAATGGTTTTAGTGAAAATGAACCCTGCTTCCCTTCCCCGCAGTAATCAGAGGGGGAGAATTAGCACAGCAACCCCAATGCACCTTTCAGATTTAGCCTAGAAAGGCCAGTGACTGTCTTTGTCACGTCCAACTGAGCAGGGATGTGTTCAGGACACAGCTCGACCCAGGGCCAAACCCTGCATTAGCCACATTAATGCCAGAAGAGCAGGCACAGGCAATGCCCGGGGGCGTGATGGCTGGGTTTTCATCTTCCTCCTCAGGCTACAGTATTGGTCATTGCTGGGTTCTGGACTCCAGACTGGCAAGACCGTGGGTCTGATTTATATCTAACTGCCTTCAGACCACAAAAACCTCCCTGCCAGCTCACCACTGCAACTGGCGAGCAGGCAGGAGATACAGAGCAACAACGTACCAGGTATTTGGCTGCCAGCAGCAGCTACTGGTAATCACTGACCTTCGGTCTTGTCCCTGGGCATCTGGAGACAGATTTTCCAAAGCTGTTCCCTTGGTCTGGGAAAAGCAACTGGTGAAGGAATTTCCTGAATCAGAGCTGTTATCGCTGTTGGCCAGTTTGGGCTTCCCGGACGAGAAGGCATGGCCAAAGCCATCATGGACTAGACTTCTTTTCTCCTGGCTGTCCTTTGACCTGGATGAGCTCGTTTGAGTGGAGGGAGGGGAGGAAGTATCGTTTCCTGAGTCATATTCATGATACTCTCCATTCTGGCTGGCTAGGTTACCAGGCGGGCTGTCTGTTTTGGTAAAGAGGTCAGCAGAAGACCCTGACTGAGAGATCTGAAAGCAAAAAAGCCATTTGGCATTGTTTGAATGGTTTTTGGGGGGTTGTTTTTGGTTTTACTTTGTTGTTTTTTTTTTCTTAAATAAACCCAGAAATTTTACCATCATGATGCACTGAAACAAAAGGAAAGGAAAGAAACAAAGTAAGAAAGAAAAAGAAGAAAGAGGAGAAGAAAACAAAAGCACATATCCCTGAAAGAAATCCACAGTAAGAAGAAACTTCTTTTCCCCCTGCTATGATAATGGGAAGATTTAGAGATCATGCAAAGAGTATCAGCATGCGATTCATGTTAAACAAAAGAGTTCAACAAAGTAAACGGGCAACCAAAGAATCAAAATAACTAAATAAAAAAAGGTGTAACAGAGGACAAAGCCCTTATTTAACCTTAAAGAGGGGGAGAAAAAAAAAATTAAAAGAAATGGGTATATACATATAAAAAACCCTACATAGTCTTTGGAAAGAAAACAAAAATTAAACAAAATCTTAAATGAGTGAATTTTTAAAGCTTCCTTAATAAAGAGGCTGAATGAATGTCACTAAAATAAGCAAAGAAAAAATCAAGTCAAATCAAATTAAGGGCTTCCGTACAAAGTAAAAACTGGCAAATAAACAAGCTTACCACTTTGAAACTAAAAAAAAAAAGGAAAAAAGAAAAAAGGAAGGGGGAGGGGAAAAAAGAAAAATCCCTCTGGAAATAAAAGGTATACAGATACTTCTTTGTGTGCTTTTTTTCCCCCTGAAGAAGATATAGCTAATGCGCTCGAGTGACCTCTAATAAATTCCCTGGTGTCTTGCGGATAGCATCCACTTACCCATCAAGAACTCCTCCTTTAGTAGGTAAGGTGTAAGAAAAAAGGAAGAGCGGGCAACATAAGTCCATCATTAGAGTCTCAAATTACATGAAAAAAACATAAACCCTCTCTTCAATCCACACTGCCAACTGTTCGCTGGCCTCCTCTATGCAAATGTCATGACTGCTTTTTGTCTGCTTGCTTGTCTCACTTATTATTCATTTTTGTTTCCTTCTGCTTTAAATGAGGCCATCCAGCCCGTTCCTGGAAGCCAATCGCTTGTGCTGAAAAGTTGCAGCTTGCACTAAATCCCCTTGGGTTTCATGGAAGTGACAAAGGGAACACAAGTGAGGTAAGAAGTAAAAAAAAAAAAAAAGTAGAAGAGGAAAAATATCCCCCCCTGTGCTGCACTGGAGACCTATGGGGAAGGGGACGACAGCCCTGCTTCTGCCAGCCTCTGCATGGGGGTTCCACCATACCCCGGCTGGGTTTTGGTGGGTTGCTGAACCCAACGGGGTCAGCAAGGACCCCAAACCCCCATAGACTGCCCTGGGCAGGGCTGTTGTCTGGGACCCTGAGCACCACCAAGGGGATTTACATCATTTGCGTATTTTATAGTTCAGTTTTAACTCCACTGGCATTTGCCTGAGCAAGTGCAGAAATGTACCAGCACTGGGAGCAAGGCTATGTTAGTGCTACCGTCTAGGCCTTGCAACAGGGTGAAAATTAGGGCCAAACGTGGACACAGCACGTCTGCACTCTTGTGTGGCCTCCTCCTCTTTCACTCAGATGCTCTGCTCTTCTCTTCTCGTTCCCACCCATAAGGTTTGGTTCAGGGTCCCCCCAGCTCAGGATAGTCCTCCAACATGTTCCCAGCAAGCCATGCTCTCTCAAACACCTGCACACGTCTTCACGCCATGCTCTGGGACACACAATGCCCTCCCTCTATGCCACACTCTCCACACTGGGGACCTGGGCCATGCCCTCACAAATCTGGGGTATTCTGAGCACAGAAAACCACACTGCAATGTTGGCAATATCTCAGGGAGCAGAGGAGACCTGGATCAGTTGTCACACAGCAGGGCCAGGGCCAGTCCCTTCAGAGAGCTTAGCCCTGGACCGGCCGGCACGGGGACAGGGCTCTTTCTCATCCACAGAGGGGCTACAGACCCAGCCTGTGTCACTGTTTACATGGAGCTCCTTCATCCCATCAGATGGTGTCTTCACATCCACCCCCCTGCTGGTGGCATCTGATCTGCGTCCCTGGGGGGGGGTGTGTGGGTGTTGCTCTTGACCTAGTTCAAGAGGTGCTAACTGGGACAGGGGCAGCTCACTCAGACGCATGTGCTGAACCAGCAGCGACTGAAACCAGAGTGGAGCTGCCAACACACAGAGCGGCTCTCAGCGGAGAGCACACAGTCCGCAGAATGACTGCCCACAACATCCTCACCCTCTGAAAACACCTGGAGTTGGAGGATCTCCAAGTGCTTCCTGTGTTGCCAGAGAGAGGCGTTACTGTTTCTGGGATAAGGGACAGAGGGACAGGAATGAGTTCATTCCAGCAAATCCATACTGGAGTTTGGGACTCCCCCATGCCCACCCCATACTAACTTCTAAGCCATGCTCAGTCCTAACTCGGAGGCATGGGGAGCCCCAGCAGCAGACGTGGGAAATGAAGTGATCCTTCTTCACTAGCCAGCTTGCACCTTCAACACAGAAGCCCTGGACAGAGCAGAAATGTTTCCCAAATGTTCCCAACTAGGAATGAGTGGCGACACACATTGCAATTCCTTATTTCAGCATCTGGTACTGGTCCTTGCTACTTCACTAGGGAAGTGATTGTCCCCCTGTACTCGGCACTGGTGAGGCCGCACCTCGAATACTGTGGTCAGTTTTGGGCCCCTCACTACAAGAAGGACGTTGAGGTGCTGGAGCGTGTCCAGAGAAGGGCAACGAGGCTGGTGAGGGGTCTGGAGAACAAGTCTGATGAGGAGCGGCTGAGGGAACTGGGGTTGTTTAGCCTGGAGAAAAGGAGGCTGAGGGGAGACCTCATCGCTCTCTACAACTCCCTGAAAGGAGGTTGTAGCGAGGTGGGGGTCGGTCTCTTCTCCCAAGTAACAAGCGATAGAACGAGAGGAAACGGCCTCAAGTTGTGCCAGGGGAGGTTTAGATTGGACGTGTGGAAAAATGTCTTTACTGAAAGAGTGGTTAAGCATTGGAACAGGCTGCCCAGGGAAGTGGTTGAGTCACCGTCCCTGGAGGTATTTAAAAGACGAGTAGATGAGGCACTTAGGGACATGGTTTAGTGGGTGGTGGTGTTGGGTCGACGGTTGGACTCAATTATCTTAGAGGTCTTTTCCAACCTCAATGATTCTATGATTCTATGATTCTCAGCTCTAGCACTTCTCTACCAGTCCTTGTTTACTCGAAATTGGAATGTCAAAGCAGCATAAGAGTGACAGGTATCCAGCTCTGTTTTTCACTAATTCTTTCTGAAAACCTGATGCCACATCCAGAGCCCCGAGAGAACTGGCCTCCTTGCTATTGTGCTTTCCCCAGCCACATCCCAGAAGATACAGGATTGCACTTTCAAATACGGCACCAGATTTTTTTTTTTTAAAAGATGGGTTATGGTTTGCATTCGATCTGAACCCTTACCAAGAGACAACCAGCTTTTGACCACCTTTCATTTACAGGCATAGAACCACCACATGAAGTACTCCCTGGCTACGGAGGTAGGAAAGGCCTGGAGCGGGCACGGGGCTGCTCCGAGGGACACTGACCCCAGCATCGCACGCCCAAACACCTTGCTTCTGTTCCCTCCCAGTCTAAACCAAAAGGCCTTTATTTCTGCCAAGAAATACAGCAGTTTCTTGGCATTTCTAAACCAGCTTTTAAGACTGCCTCTGGGACCTAGGATGCATGCTTTTGCTTTGCCTTCGCTGAAGCCTTACCTTCAAAGTAGCAACTGTTGTCAGCACATCACAAAATCTATCAAATGTCTGGGGATCAACAAGCTCCTCTGTAGCTCAACATCTATGGTAGTAGTAGTAGCACTCTGGGAAGAGGCAACATGTGGATATCAGTGAAATATGGACCCCACAGTCCTTGTGAGGGCTGGAGGGTCTGGCTGAGGCAAGGCAGGTGCCAGTGGGGACACAGCAGCTTTCCAGCCCCACCATCTTGGGGCACCAGGCTGTAGCCAGTAGCTTCCTGCAGGCTCCGGGGGAGATTTCTGTCCCGCAGCAGGAGCCAGGACAAGTCTCAAGGTGCTCGACTTGCCTGTCTGCTTGAGCAAATTCCCTATCATCTGATGACCTTGGCTTTGCTTCAGGTCCCATTTTACTGCTTCTGGAAGGCATGCCAGCCACACAAGATGGAAACCGAGCGCCACATCTGAAAACACTGTGCGGAGCTCAATTGAATTCTAATGGCTTTTTATTTTTCTAGGGTGTCTTAAAAGAGTCTGCTCTTTCACGAATCTAATTTTCTCTATGCGAACATTTGGATTTTTTTCCCCCTCTCTAATAAGTAATTAAATAATCTCAGTGAACTTTGCTTCCTCCAGCTTTCAGCAGGGGACCTACTGCTGCCCTCAAGGGAACCCAAGATATATATTTATTGGATTTTTTGTTTCAAGTCATTATTTAATCAAGATGAAGGGGGAGTAGAAATGAGGCCCTCACCCATACTCCAGACTATAATTTTGAGTGCAATCCTAGACCAAGAGGCAGTGCAGTCTAATAGGTTACAAAAATACAATCACTACTCGTCTTCCAATTAAACTGAACAAGTCCATTTACTGTGCTGCAAACAGCCCTGAGGCAAGAGATGACTATACATTTTCTCAGCCATAAGGGGACTGAGACCCATCAACGAGCAGCATGGCACAGCCTCACTTACAGTTGGAGGATTTCTTTCTTGGGTCTTTTTCCTCTTGTTTTGCAACCCACTTCAAAGTGGAGTTAATTTCTTTTTCAGAGGTGCATAATGTCTCCCTTTCTCTCTTTTTCTATGCATTGTAATAATGAAAGGAGTAAAAAAAAAAAACTTGCGTCAATGACCCTGGCAAGCCTTGCTCTCGGCAAGGGCCCGGCAGACATCTGCTGAGGAGCCGCCAGCACGGGGAACAGCACCTGCCGAGAGCGGCTGCTCAGGGGAACAAGGCTGTGTGCCTGGCCTGGGGTACATCCATCTTCCAGAGCAGGGGGCTGGGGGGAGGCCTTTGCCTGGGGAAATGGGCTCACCTCTGCTGACGATTTACCCCAGCTGAAAAGCCAACCTCTTATTAAGGGAGTACAAAAAACAGCAGTGCTGTAGGAGTACGATATAACCCCTTTTTGCACCATTATGAATCCCTGACTCAAGGAATATTAAGTGGAAAACATCCTTTTTTTGCTAGATGGAGAGTTCGGGGTGAGGCGCTTTCTACCACAAGGGCTAAGCTAAGTCCAGGAGCATGGAGGCAATGACACAACTGTCCCTGCAAGGTCAGAGCTTGGGTTATTTGGGGCTGGATGGCAACACTGCTGAGCAGCCTGTCTCACAGGTCCATTGCTAGGGTAAATTCCTGAGAATGCCAGGGAAAGGTTTGTTCCTTTGCAAAGATCTTTTCAGCCTGCTGGGGTGCAGCCAGTGTCACGTGACACAGGCCAGGCTGTCCCCGGCTTGGCTCAGGCCAGGCTGGCACTGCTTTGGAGCAATGGTTTGCCTTCCACCGCCTCCTTTGGTACCCGGTCTACAGCACGGCCCTCCCATGGCTGCAGGCATCCCTCCTTCACCCTGGGCTACTGGTCTTCCTGTGGTCCCAGCGCTGAGCTGCAAATTTGTTAGACAGTAACCAGGGGTAACCTCAGTCCCCTGGCTGGGAGGGGAGAAAAGGAAAAGGAAAAAGAGAACGACTTCCATATTTATGGAAGGCTTTGCCTTTCTGCTCTTCAAGGGCCCTGTTTGTTGTCAGAAACATGCTGCCTAACAGTTAAAAGAATAGCTTTTCCTATGTAAATCAAAACCCAGGCTAGAAAACAGAGAGCAACAGCAAGCCAATACACAGATCTGCTACAAGGTTCCCCCCTGCACATGCTGTCCCAGCCCCTGCACAGCACCTCCTCACTTCTACCTTTCTGCAGACGCATGAGCACAAAGACAAACAGCGCCATTAAGAACAACTGTACCCCACTGAGCCTCACGGAAAATCTGGCTCAAGCCTATGCTAATTTGTGACATCGTAAACGAGTTTCAGTGGAAGTAAAGGAGCTGGCAAGGAAAGTGTATGCAGCATGCAGTTATCTTCATCAGGTACAACAAAGGCAATTAGATTCATACCCTGCAGGTATTTATATTGCACCGCTCAACTGAAAGCGCAGTGGCATGTAATACATCTGTATCAGTGTGGAATAAAGCGTCTGCAGCAGGTTAGGGGTATTCTGTTCAAAAACGGATGCTGCATATTACCCACAGTTTCTCTGCATGCTGAGGTGCAGACCCACAATCCTATTCTCAATAGGTGGCTATTGCAGCTGCAAGGGATTAAAGGGAGAATGAGAGGGAGAAGCTTGGAAATTCACTGCCAAAAAGAAAAAAGTAGCAAGGAACTTTGGGGTGTTTCTGCATGCGTGTGCATGTGTGCGTGCATCAACTTATGCATAAAGACGAGGGAAAGAAGCAGCAAGGTAGATGCATGGGCAGAGCATTATTTTGTATGCTTTATCCCTCAAATTAGAGGTAGACTGAGTTAGAAATTGTGGTTGTTCCAGTAGAAAGGAAGGAAAACAAAGCCAAGGGGAGGGGAATGGCAGAATTTACCACAAAATGCTTCAAATTTTCAGAAGAAAAAGAATATAGAATAAAAATTGGTTTAAAAAGCAAAATCTTTGATTTGGAAGTGCTATAGCATTACCTCATGGGAGTTTGTGTATTGTCTCTCTGTGTCTCTTCTGCATGTTGGGATCCTCCCTGGACAATCCCTTTCCTTTGGAGATATGACAATGCATCTCCCCAGGTAAGGATGGTTTGGCTTGGAAGCCCAGGCCAGAGGGAAGGGAGTGTCACACACCAACCCCCATAGAGGACTGAAACATGGCATTTTTTAATCCCAGTTCTGGAATTTTCCACAAAATCTTTTCTTTTCCAGTAATTTACTTTTGATATGCGATCAACATTTTCCTCAAGAGCACGTTTTCATTTCATAACGCATCCAGGCTGCTCTCAAAGCAGATTCTGACAGAACTAAGCTTATTTATAGAGCAACCTTTTAACTCACAAAAAGGAAAGGCATCAGAGTTGTGTATAGTCATTAATAAATGAGACTAAAAGTTCCCATTCCATTTTTCCTTTGCCAGTTTTGAGTACATGATATTTAATGACCTTATTCAGAAAAATTTCAGGGGCAGCACTTAACCGGGGGCTTCAATTTAAACAAGTGCTTAAATGTACTCTTGAATGATGTCCCAAGAGAGCGTACTTCTTTTTAGGAACAAAAGGGCACTAGTGGGTTGCATAGTAAAGGTACTGATGCCTTTTAGTCATTGAAATATTTGCCTGTGTTGTTAACCCTTACTAGAAAGAATACAGCAGGGGCCTGATGACTTTTACTTTGCATCTATCACTATAAAGCTCTGATTTTCCCTGCCCTGCAGCTTGTGTGCTCATTTACCCCGAGTGAAGCAAGTGGAAAGGGGAGTGCAGCATGCTTGAGTTTAGCTCATTTTAAAGCTTTTACAATTTTAAATTAGAGTTTACTCTTGCTCAGGGAACAGAACAGCTGGCAGTCGGCCTCACAGGACTCAGGGAGCCTGGCTTCAGAGAGAGGAAACCTAGTACCAATTAAAAACCAGGCTTAGACTTGAAGACATTTATGTAAAATATGCAGCTCGAACAACAGAAAAAAAAGCCCTGGTGACACGATGCAGTCTTTGGCCGGTTGATTTTTGGGAGGAGCTCTTAACTCATTCCTACCTTCCTAAGTTGACAGAGGGCAACACCCCAGGCTCACGGCAATAAAAGCTTCATAGCTTGCATGTGCACACACACATGCCTCTAAGCGTGGTGTGCAGGTTCTGCTATTCACACTCTACCTTATATGGTTTTATAAGCAATGACTCACTGTGCACTACACACTCAGGAGATGTATATGACGACAGCAAATATGCATATCTATAATTCTGAGAGACAGCTTGTGCCTGTCTGTGCCCACATATAATCTCTGTGTATTTTGATCGGAACAGTGTCTGTGCGGGTGAGCGGATAAAGTCTCTCCTCTTGCTGGCACTCTCTCTCTCATATCTGATGTAGCTACTGCGTATGGCTGAGCTATTTCCAGTTGATGACTGGGCCTAACGGAGAAAATCAGTTCCCCATTGTATACCATTTTGGGGCTTGGAAGACTCTGTACTCAAGACACCTCTAACATTACACATCCACACACACAAGTACCAGGTAGATTCTGCACTACCTTGAGTCCTATGTAGCAATTTATCTCTCCAGAATGCCTATCAGATACTAACACCGTGATCACACCTCTGCTTTGCAGCTACTGGGAACAAAGGGGAATCGTGCCACGGGAAAAGGAAGACTTCATATCAATCAGTATCTAATATTTCTCTCTATCTCTTGCTCCCTCAATTCTAAAGCATGTATTATATCATCTCTTTCCATGTATATGGAAAAAACATCCCAAGGCACTGAGCCTGATTTTACCCTCGGCTGCACATGCAGTTCCCATTAGCATCAACGAGAGCTGCTCATCAGTTCCAAATTTGGCCCCTGGGCTTGTCAGTCCAGAGCAACAGTGATCCTAGAAGGATCCTGATAGTCAGAAACATCCCCTGCCAATAATCACCAACTCATTAAATGTAAATATTTCTTTTATATATGTTTGATTCCCTTTCTTCCCCTGAAGGACTAAACTTTTGGACATGAAGACCGGTGAATTAAGTTCACATCCAGCTGAGCAAAGACTGCATAACAAACACTTCCCTGTAAAATATCATTGCTGGAGGCCACTTTTTTTTGTTAAATGTCCTCAATTCAGTATTCATAGGCTAGAGCCTTTGCAAATTTTTCCCCTCTCCAGCCCCACCCTTGGTGTGAAAGTGCTGAAGGAAGGAATGACTTTAAATACATTGGAGAACAGCACCATTAATAAATAATACAGTTTTAACCAACTTTGTCTAACATCGCTATAATTGAGTTATAAAAATTTCATGTCAGATTTCTTGCCCAGATTCCTGTGGCTAGTTCAAGCAAAGAAGCACAGTGTGTAATACTTACTACTTCCTTAGGAGACAGGAAGCTGTACAGTGGGAGGATTTGGCTGGCTTTTTGGCTGGCCTGAACCTCTGCAGAGGAGCTTCGCTTTGCCATGACCTTTGAGCGATGCCGGGAGTGTCTTCGCCGTGTTTTACGCCCTTCCTCCCGAGACCTGGCTCTGTGCCTCCAGAAGACATGAACAGCCAAACCGTTATTCCTCGGTATTGCAGAAGTGCCCATTACCAGGTCCATACAAACCCTTGGCAGCTCTGTGCTAGGCCATTGCGTGCGGGAGAAGGTCTTCCACATGACTGCTCTGTGAAGTCATGATGGAGAGAAAAGGGGTGTTTTGCTTTTCTATTTTTTTTTTAAATATTTTCAGGGGTGTTTTGCTTTTCTATTTTTTTTTTTTTAAATATTTTGCATCCAGGCTTTGGACCTTAACCTCGAATTTCAGCTCCAATTCATGATTTTATGTGTGAAAGCATGGCTTGCCTTGAGCCACCAGCCTTGAATATCCCTATGGTAATACACCTCCAAGAAGACATGCTCTGCTCTTGCATGAGCACCCCTCCAATTACTGATTGCTTTCCTCCCCCCACTGATCATCAGCTTTTCATAAGAAAATTCCCAATAGTTAGGAGAAGTGAAGTGGGAGAGTGGGGGTGGTTTGTTCATAAAGTCAAGTGCTTTCAGAAAATATGAAACAAACTCATGATGTGTATAAACTATGTGACTTGCTATTGCAGTGATGCCGGGTATAGCACCAGCATCCACTTGGCTGGCCTCAGGATGCATCTGTCATCCACAGGACTGAGATTTTAATCAGGTCAAAGACAGTGGCTACAGAATGCCATGGGCAAATATATTTCCATTGCTAAGACCAAGTTTAAGTGTTTCCTGGGACATCAGCAGTACAGAGCCCTGGGGCTGGGGAAGGGAGACTAGGCTGGAATCAGTTGTCATGGGCTGATCATCAGCCATGGGGATTAGAAGTGACTGCTGGACTGAAAAGCTGCAGCCACTGCTCCGAGCTACAACCCTTCTATGGCCAGATCACAAGAAGCTCAACCCCCAGTATGTGACATAGCTGCTACCAGAATGGGACGTGGCTCTGCAGAGTTTGTGGGTCACACAGGCTATTGCAATCACGTCCTTGAGCCCACCGGGAAGCGTCACAGGACACCCAGCTCAGGGAGCGGTGACGTTACCTGCTTCGGCAGCTGGGGGAGTGGGAGTCGGAGCTCTCTGAGCGAGAGTGGCGGTGGCGATGGTGATGAGATTTCCGGGTGCGCCCACGAGAGCTTTAAGAAGCAGAGAGGAAAACCACTGTTAGGCTAGCAGACTGGGGGGATGCAAGGGCCAGCAGCTGGAAACTGAAGTCAATAACATTCAAATCAGAAAGGAGATCTGCGTTTTAAACCAGAGAGATTGGTGTGTGAAACGTGCAGGACACCAAGGCATGAGAAATTCTCCATCCCTTCATAGCTACACTGACGTTAAGGCAAGCCATCTTACTGAGATCTATGCTAGCATTTTAACTACAAGCTATTAGGTTGGCTCTGTAGCCTGCTGGAGGAAGATCTATGGACTAGCATGCAGGAGTGCAGCAGGCAGCACCAATCTTTTCTGCTTTCAAGACCTTAAAGAACTATGTGCTCGCCCGCTCATCTGCTTGCCCTTCATCCTGCAGCCTACCCTAAGACAACCAGGGAACAGCCTGGGACCTTCCCATTGCTGACCCTCGGGGGAACACTGTCCCTCCAGGCAACCCATCGCAAAGCTGCAACCCTCCCATTTCTTGCTCTAACCCTCTCTGTAGTGCAGGCTCCTTGTTAAAGAACAGATGCAGAAGGACAGGCTCCAAATACAGTACTCCGTAACAGCCAGCCTTCCCCACACTCTCTAGGGGGGAGAGTCTAGCCAGTCCTATGGGCAGCTCTTGTGGTTGCTATATGAAGTACAGCTTCCCTAACTGCAGCCTGCGCTATGCACAGCTCCTGCTTGAGGGGCAGGACCATTTTACCTGGCTTCTTTAGGTGTCCAGTCACTGCTGCTCCTTTTTCTGACAGGGCCACAGGACAGTTACCAGCAAACCACGCGCAGGGACCCAGGTTCCATGCCCCGCTGCGCTTCCCTTTGCTCTATTCAGGCTATTACTGATGGATTACCTGGCCCTATTACTGAAGGGCTGTTGTTGCCCACACCAACAGCTGAAGTCCTGCACGCAGACAGCAGGGTGATGTGGGTGGCAGGCTACCTGTCACCTTCTGTGCCCA
This sequence comes from Aptenodytes forsteri, assembly GCF_000699145.1. NCBI lineage: Eukaryota > Metazoa > Chordata > Aves > Sphenisciformes > Spheniscidae > Aptenodytes > Aptenodytes forsteri. Next base: position 437,833 of record NW_008796167.1, on the reverse strand, counting down.
TTCCCGCTCATCGTGGCCCGCCACAGCAGTTATTTTAGATCTGGTAGCGTAGCCGTCTGCTCAGGCTGGCATCGCTGTGCCGGCAGGTAAAACTAACGATGGGTTAGCTGGTGGGAACAGTCTGGTTTCATGGCCACACTATGCCAGTCACTGACAGCACTAATACAACCTGCCTGGACAACATTTAGCAGTTTGCTGCTATAAAAACTCAGCAAATCAATTGCTTGAGAACAGCATCTCCTTTAAGACAAAAGGGCAACCTCCAGGGCAATTGCTTGAACTCTGCTGGGCTGTTTTCTCTGATGCTTTTCACATTAAAAACGTCACTTTTTGGGATCCTCCTTTCTTATTTTCATACAGCTGAAATCAGCAACACTGAACATCTCTCCCTCACATGGTGGATTTGTGTGAAAATCCCCGTGTTTGCTCTTCACCCTCTGCATCAGTCCTTCCAGTTTAAGAGTTTTCCCTTTCTGCAGGAGGAAAAACTGGTCCTGTGTGATTTAGATAACCAGTTTCTCGACACAAAGATGAGCCAAAGCAGTGTGATTTTACAAAAATCCTGATCTGAGTTGGCTCATGGGATCTATCTGATCCACGCCGAGGAGCAATAAGAAGGTTTGCAGAAACCAGGAGTGGCTCAGCTCTGTTTTGTGAGCTGAAAGATGAAGGCTAAAACACCCTGGCTGGTTTATCCCCAAAGAGCAATTCTAGCAGCTCATTTCCCTGGGTCAGTACACTCCAGCAAGGCATCTGATCTTTGTTTTAACCACACTGTTAGGCTACCACGTACTGGCCAGTGCTACATTGGGTTTGGGAGATGCCTGCTTTTACTGATAACCTAGGAAGCCTCAGTTTTACCATTGAGATTTCTGGGTGCATAGCAGCTCAGTTTGTGGAAATTTACCATTGAGATTTCTGGGTGCATAGCAACTCAGTTTATGGAAAAAAAAAAAAAAGGTGGCTGTGCTACTGAACATGCAGAAATCATAGAGAAAAGGAGATGGGCTTTTTGCTTGCAATAGAGATGGCCTGTGCAGGCAGCACAACATGCTCTGCACCTCATGGATTCCCAATCTCTTCAGTCCCAATGGGTACTGGGGTGACACTGGTGGTGTCAGGGGTTGTTGTCCCTCTGTCACCTTTCTGCCTAAGAGCTAAAAGTTGTGTTGGGAAGAATTAAAGAGCAGGTCCTACTAATACCAAAAAACCCAGCAAATTTCTGTCTGCTAGCTCAGTTTCTGTCTCTAGCAGGGTATCCCAAGTCCAAGCAGAGCCAACCAGGGGTTTGGTGCCCAAGGTTCAGCCCCAGAACTGTTTCCTTGCTCTGAAAGCAGGTGAGAAGCCACAAGTTGCAATTCCCAGGAGAAGACAGAGAAGGAAGTGAAAAACAGAGAAGCCTTATAGGCCTTCCTTCCAGCCCTGAGGAACCACGTTTTATACCATACCCCTTGGATTGTCTGCCCCATAGGACAAGGATTGTTCTCTGCTAACACTCCAGGGCAGATGGGAACCTCAACCCCAGATTTTTGCAACCTCCATCACCTCCAGACAATACCTTCTCTTCCCTAATCCCCATTGCCTTCTGCTCGCATTCAGGTATTTGGTTGTATTGTATATCTTGAGTAGCCCCTACTCCTGTAACCTCCAAGAGCAGCAAACAAGGAGGAGCTAAAGCCCTTCTCAGTAAGAGTGTGCCAGCCTGCCATTTGGGCAGTGGAGGCTGTGGAGCACTGCGCTCCACAGATTTGAGTTCATCTTCTCATGCTGCCCTCATCAGAAAAGCTGGAGTCTCTGCTCAGGACTGGATGAACAAGACACTGTACATCCTTGTGAGATACAAAGAAAGTACTGAATGAGGTGGCACAAAAGAGAGGGAGAGGAAAGATCTCCAGCCTCTACAAACCCTTTTCCATTCCAGCAAAACCAGAATTGCTCGTTTTAGCTGCGAAATAATCCTGAGAATCGCTTAGGGCTGTGCAGCCGGTGTTAGCTCCAGGGGACCCACCACATCAAGCACTTCCTAGCCCCACAGCTCTGCACAGGCAGGGCAGGGAACACCATGAATCACTACTTACTGTTTTTTGTGTTTTCTTTCTTCCTTTCTCTTACTTTTAGGGCTTGAAGAACTAAATAAGAAATGGCTAATTAATTCGGAGATTTCTGTTCTGATAAAAAGCTGAACAATCACATGCCAATGTTACAGCTAGATTGCCCAAGAGCGTGCAATAAAAATGAAAGGGATTAATGATTCTGCTGCAGCACAGCGGGTCTGAGTGCCTGCTGACAAATCTGGGTTGTGGGCTTGGCCAAAAAGGATCCTCAAAGGGATCAGCCATCCTGGTGGCTTTGCATTTTCCCATAGAAAAAATGAATATTTCTTGATACTGTAACACACATGTACTGGAATCAGGAGAGTTCTTCCAGTACACACCTGGAAAGCCACTGACTCTGAATGTTTCAAAGATGGGCACTGCTGGGGGATGCCATACTGTTTGCAAATAAAACCGTAAGAGAAATGAAGACTCAAGATGCAGGATGGATGCAACATGGATGAGGTTGCCAGGGGCTAGGTTATACCAAGAGGTCTTTTCCAGTTATGTGCTTGATTGCACAGGCTGGGCTGGAGACCCGATTCCTGTGGGGTTTGAGGAACGCATAAGGCTGAATAGGAAGAGGGTAGCTCCAGACTCACAGGGAATGGGGGGAGCCAAGAAGATTCCACAAGGAGACACAGAAGAAAAATGTCTTCTGCCCCCACCCAGTGAACATCAACCTTGTGAGATCTTGAAGAGACCATTAAACTCATATTTCTAAGGGACCACCCACACTTGTTCAACTCTTACCTGTGTCTTCTCTTCTTTGAAGATAACCTGCAAGACACAAATATGTACATTGAATACAGGGTCTCACAAAATTGGAAATTTGAATCAGAGACAATATGTTTAGGCCCAGCATTAGACTGAGCACTGTGAGAAGTCCTCATGTACCAGCTGGGCAGAATGGCCTCGGCTCTCCTTTAGCCAGCTGGCAAGGGGGTAGCTGAGAAATGCTGGTGTGGTGGAAGTGACTATCACAGTCTGCAAATAATTGAGAATATGATCCTCAGGATAACAAGTCTGTAGAGATCAGATACATCCCCTGTCCCTGGTGGGTCCCTTTTCTCTGCTGCTGCCTCCACAGTCTTGCACTGAACTCAGTTTGAGGGGGCAGAGGTGAGTCCAGCCTCTGGTTTTCTGTATGAAGGACCAAATAGCAGTCAAAGGGAAAATCCTTTCTGTGTAAGTTCAGAGCAGCCTCACAGCCAAACCAGCATCATGACTCTGTCTTGCCTCCTGAAGCATCCCTGGGACAATGCAGGAGCCACTGCGCTGGTGGTCCTTGTAGAAAACCCTGGGAGCATGGAGGACACTTCCTTGCAGCAAGGCCTGGCCCCAGTACACTGCACTATCAGTATTCTGTGTCCTATCTCAGCTTGGAGCACAACATCCCACAGAAGACATGGCCTGAAGTCCTGCCTAGAGGGGCGGTGAGATTGCCTGTGGCAAGGTCAGTTGGGACCTGTAGTTGAAGTGGCACCAGGTATCTGGAAACAACCTCCATTGGTCACTAATGCTTAATGGTTTATCATGCTGCCTTTTGGGACCAGCTACAGCTTATCCTTGGCTTGCAGGGGCACAAATGGGTACTAAAGGTTCAAAGCCAAGGAGCATCTGACCCAGGACAGCTGCCAGGAGATGGCATCCATAAAAGAGTATAAGAATCCCTCCTTGGGAAGGAAGTATTTTAAAGGAGTTTCTATATCCTTGTCTCTCCTCCTCCCTCCCTTTTCTTTAAGATTCAAGCTCAGCTTTTCACCGTTATACATTTTTGGTAGTGTCTCTCTTCGGTTCAATATATTCTAAATACATGAACTTTCTAAGGGAGGTGGCATCCACTGTTCTGTTCAAATATTGGTTTAACGGTTGAGAGAAAACAGGGAAACGTGCAATTTTAAAATTTAATTGTGCTCTTTAAATTAAAAATGGGCTTCAGAAGGGGAACGTAGAGGCAGTCACCCGGGGCTGGGAGGGAAGGCTGAGATGTGGATGCAGGGAGCTAGTCTGAGCCTTTTCCTGGTCCAAACACTGACACTTTCTGCAGGCTGGGGGAGAAGGGAAAAGGATCGGTGCAAACCCCGAGCGCTGATCTCGTTGACATCCCAGAGGATGGGAAATTGGACAGCAAGGTCAAGGAGCAGGTAGAGGCTCTGCAGACCTCACACTGATTTGGCTCATCTGTCTCTCTTCCCCCACGCCCCGACAGCTCATATTTATCTGTTTGCCCTGGGTGTGCATCCCATTTTGTGCCCTCCTTGCCCAGAGGGATGCCGGCTCTGACCCTCCTCAGCTTTCTGGCTTTCACCTCCCGGTGGGGCCGTGTCCTCTGGGTGGCCATTATTAAGAGTCAGGAGTTTGACACCTCGCCATGCCATTATTAAGAGTCAGGAACACCTCTCTGTCTCCTCGCGGGGGGCTCGACCAGCTGTTCCCCCCCCCCCCCCCCCCAGCCGCTGCCGGTGGGGAATTACATTTTCAAAGGAAAAATACCTGTTTCTTTTTCGCTTCTTGGAGCTTTTCTTCTTCTTCTTCTTCTTCACAGGCGAGGGGCTGTAGGAGGGAGACCTGAGGAGGCAGAGGGGCGTTAGGGACCGCAGGGCTCCCCACAGCCCTCCCTGGCCACCCCAACCCTTACCCTGCCACCAATGGCATCACCCTGGGGTGAAGAGGAGCTGGGGGCTCCTGGGGCCCCCCAAGATGGGCTGTGGGGTGAGCCCCGGCCTGGCCTCTGCCACCCTGAGGGGAGGGCGAGAAAATGGCGGCGCCTCCCTGGGCCTGTGGAAAGCCCCAGCCCCTCGCACCTCCCCGTAGGGTATCCAGCCTCTATTTTACACTGGCTTTTTCCCCCTCACACAGCCGAGAGCTACCTGTCCCCTCCTGCCCCACACGCCACCATGGCCACCATCACCTTCTTCGCTTCTTGCGGCTGGATTTCTTCTTCTTCTTCTTCCCCCGGGCCGGCAGCGGCACACGCTCCCCATCACACGAGGGTCTGAGGAGGGGGGAAAAAACAAACAAATTAAAATAATAAAAATAAAAGCACTGTCTGAATCAGCTTACATGGGACTGCTTTCCCCCGTTTGCTGCCGTCCCCACCTCAGGGACATCCAGGGCAGAGAGAGATCGGTTTTCATGGTGGACCCAGGGTGCAGGCGAGCGCCTAATTACCCTCTAACGAATAATTTGGTCACAGTTTAAATGAAGTGTCTCATCCGTGGGTTTAATGGAGATATAATGAGACAGCTACTGTACGCCACGGTGACGCCGGTTGATTATTTAAACGTGTTTGCTGAGGTTAACGACTCCGTAACAGATTTATAGGTTTTGTTGCTCTTTGTAAATATGCTTTAAATAATTAATTGGCATTTAATTTGCATACAATAATTATTGCAACCAGATGCATCTAGCTGTAATAAAAGACTTGACATATGTTAAATAGCAATTGATTAGAAATATATATATATTTATTGAGATGCTATGGTAATTTAATGAGATATGCATCTCTTACACAGTTGTTAAACTCTGGAAAAAAACTCCTGTAAATTAATTTCTTTTTTAAACATACAACGCTGAATCGCGTTATGTTGCAATGAACAGCAAATACCACGGTTAAATTGATTCAGAGCACTGGGCTGAAAATATGACAGATGCTCTGTGGCTACTCATTAACCAAAGCAAACACTCATAAAGACAGTGGCAGCCTGTGGATCCCCAGGTTAATCCCCAAATCAGCCCATGGATCCCCTAATTGATCCCCAGATCTGTCTGTGGGTCCCCTAATTGATCCACAGGCGAGGTTTATGGGGGGCACAGCCAGCTTCCCAGCGCCTCTGCAAAATCACTGTTGGAAATGAGGGCGCTGGGTTTGTGCCTCAGTTTCCCCACTTCTCACCCCGCCAGCGGGAGGAGTCGCTAGCGGGGAACATGCGAAGGTAGCCCCGTGTTGGGAAAATGCTGTGGGATCTTCACTGCAGAAACCGGACGAAAATTGAGCAGTTTCTGCAGAAAGAACAAACGTTATCATTATTGAGAGTCCTAACACAGAGCAAATGTCACAGCACATTGACCTGTTGGAGGCAGTGACAAGGGGACATGGCGGGGGGACTCGGGCTCCACTGCCCCCCGACACTTGCTCACCCAAGGGCTTGAATTACTACCAAAACTACACTATCATAAAAAGCCAATTGCTTAGTGCTTTTAATACACCTTTTTGTTTTTTTTAATTGCTCTGCAAAACAAAACTGTACATTAAAGCTTCAGTTGTGAACTGTGAATAACTGAGTGCCAAGTGCTTCTGGTGCACTAAATCCGAGGTGCAACCACACTGTGCCCCCAGGGAGCACCCAAATACTCCTTCTCGTTCTCTTTCTCCTCCCCAGGGTTTCACCGACCAGCAGAAGCACTGTTAGGAGATATGGCACACCTCAGGCTTAGTGGGTCTTTTGTCTGCATTAAGGTAGAAGAAATGTGTTTTCCAAGACAGCTCATTGTCGCTAAGCTCAGACATCTGCCCAAAGACACCCTAAGGGTCTGTCCCAGACCAGGGACCTGAACACCCATCTCAGCCCCTCAGTTATCAGGATGCTCAACCCCAGCTCCCACGCGCTTTCCCCTAGCGCAGATTTGGGCTCCCCAGCAAACAGGTCTGGGTGCGTCTCAGCCCCCCCTTGCCCAGGGCCACGGCCAAGGGAGAGCGGGGAGAAACCTCTGACCGTGCAGTGCGATCACAGGCGGTTTCTGTAGAGCCCTTCTCCCTCTCCCAAGATAAAGCCTTTTGTCTTTGATGTGGAAGCTTTCTCCCTGCACTGATCCAACTTTAATTGTTTTTCTGTGATTGTAATCAAAGCCTAATTAAAAATACGCTTTAGATTATTGTTCCGGTTAGCCTGAAATCTGAAGATATGAAATGTGCTTTCTTGCTCTTTCTTTCCAGCATCTTTAACCAAACGGAGAGGCTTTAATCCCAGAGACAGTTCAACAGGCAAGGCTCAGAGACCCTAGCTGCTTCATTTACAACATTCAATTCATTTTTCCCCTCTCAAGTTGTCAGGGCCTAACGACGAACTGATAATGAAGCTGTGTCCTAATGAAGCCAATGCTGCTAGTCTGATGTAGGCATGGGGAGAGGGGAATTGCTGAGGGTGATGCCCAGCCAGGGGTACCCTGCAGTCCTGGTAGCACACAGGGATGCTAGCAGGTCGCCTGTCTTCCAGCCAGGGCTACTTGTAAGGGGGCTGTAAGAGCAAGACAAGGAGTGGAAGTGAATTACAGGTTTGCAGGTTTCTCCCTGCAAACATCGACGGGGGTTTCATACAATCGCATACATTTGCTGTACGCTCACATGGTGATGTAACCCATACCCAGCTCTTGCAGACCCCCAGAGGGGCTGGGTAAACAGTCACAGACGCCTTCTCTGCCATCCCCCTGCTTTGGGGTGACCCGGCTTACAGCCCTGGCTCCTACCTGCGTGACCTATGGCGAGCATGGTCTCGTCTCTCCTTGCCTTTCGCGCAGCCGTTGGTGGTGGAGGCCTCCTTGACTGCATGGCCACTCAGCTTTTTGGGACATCTGTCCTCCGCGGGGTATGGCAGGCAGCTGAGTGTCCCACTGTGGGAGTAAGAGGAGAGAAAGAGAGCAATAAAGAACTGTCCGTTCAGCTGGGCTTGTTGGCTGAAGGTTTCCCATGCACTGGTGAATCCCCTTTCCTTTCTGCAGGTAGGACCTGTGCTGCTGTGAAGGAGAGCTGGAGGTTGCTCTTGGATCTCCTAAGCCCACGGTGCTCAGCCCTGCAGTGGGAAATGCTCCTACAAGGCTCCAGAAAGCCCCTATTTCCAAGCCAAGCTGTGCCCTAGAGTGGGCATGCTGTGCTCAGCTTTCAGGCAGAGATGCCACAGGTATCACGTAGCCAAGGAGCAGCTGGTCAGCCCCATACTGCAGGGACAGCATGGGGTCTGAATTCAATGCAACAGCAAGGGGCAATGGTAGCTAATCAGACCAGCACCCCTGGACATCTTCCTCTGCATTGTGGGTTTTAGCTCACCAGCTCTGCAGAGACAGTACTGGTCTTGCACTATGGTAGAAAAAAAACCTTTTGTATTTCAAATGCCATTTCCCAATCCTGCTGTTAGCATTGCCAATACGTCACCACACATCCACATCCTCATCCTATCCCCCTCACCAGCATGCAGGTGGTAGCAAAGCTTTGGCAGCCAGAGGACAGCTTTCCTCCCTGCTCCTACAAATAGGGTGCTGGGCCAGTAAACGCACCCGATCCTGATGAAAGCCCAAGCTGGAGAACCTGGGACAGCTCAGCAGAGCTAAGGGGAACCACCTGGGCCAGGCAGGTGCCTGCAAGAGCCCTGGGGAGACCATGAGAGTTGGTGAGGAGCGGAGCTAGGGCAGGGAAAGCCTGGGGTGAGAGGTCTCCAAGAAACACCGGGGCTTGGGCAGGGCAAGCTCAAATGGAGAAAAGAAGCCAAATGGAGAAAACAAACCCAAACAAGCCTGAGCTCAGACACTTAGGAGGAAAGTAAATAGATTTCCAGGCCCCGCAGATGTTTATTTCAAAGAACAGAAAGATTAACGGAAAGCCATAAACCATACCCAGCAGGGCGCCAAGAACGCTATGTTTTTGGTGTCATCCAGCGTATTATTCGAATAAATAAAGCAAGCATCAGCATGTCCAAGCCCGATCTGGCTGTGGGGTGGTACCCATGGTGGGCTGGGCTCAGCTGGCAGAGAAAGTGTTCCCATTTCTTCCCATTATCATTTTGAAGCCAACCTCAGGAATGGGCTGCGGGTGCTGCTTTGGGGTTTAGCCATCCCCAGGTCAGCTCCACAAGGTCCCGCTGCCATGTCTGCCACCTGACCTACCTCCTCCCTTTGGAAAGCAGCACGCCGAAGCCCCCGGGCCATGTGGACCCCCACCTTGGAGCAGGGGGAGGCTGGGATGTCCCCCTGCCAGCCCCGCAGCCACAGTGGCTCAGGGTTGCCAGGAGGGTGCTTTGAGATCGTCACAGCCATCACACATGGGCTGTGGGGTCAGGAACAAGGGGCCAGGGCCGGGTGCATGCTGCACATCTGGGGGGGTTAAACGGGGGCCAAGAGGGTGGTTAAAGAGCAATGTGATGCTAAAACGGCATGTTAGCCCCGGTTAGGCATGGCCAGAGGCTTGCATGCCCCAGGGAACATCCTACGGCCTGCCCCAGCCATGAGCAACACTTTTGGGGGCTGGAGTTGGCACAGGAGCACCTGCAGAAGAAGAGTCCCCCCTCTCTTTCCACCTGTGTTTTCTCTCTCAACAAACCCCCACTTTCTCTAATAGCTGACCCTTTCCTGGAGCCCATTTTGTAATCCCTAAACATTTAAGCATGTGCATCAGCCAAATACAAGCAACAGGGGTCAATGGGGGGAAGCTGGGTGAAATATTTCTGGCCCAGGACATGCAGGAGGTGACACTGGCTGATCCGATGGTCCCCCTGGCTTTAAAAATCTATTACTCTGCTTGTAATAAATCCTCCAGTCGCTTCCCAACGTCTATGTTATTTTTAACCATCCGGGAAGCTACATGGTTAATTGCTTTCTTTGTGAGAGCTAATTAGCTTGTGGTCTTTCCCAACCCTCTTTTAAGAACAGACTTCTGAGGCTCAATCATTAGGATCCATTAAAAATGTCCCCAAATTAATGACCTGTACAAAGTCTGGGCTGGATCAGCTCCAGCAGCAGAGGCAGGATGGTTCCTCCCCAGGCTGGCAGCACGCTGGGGCACTGCTGCCTTGCAGGAGGGACTCGGGCATGGTGGGTGATGTCCCTCTCACCCTGGCCCCCTCTCCCACTAATGAGATTTTCAGGTCCTGGGGTTAAAACTTATTGGTCTTGAGGCAACCAAGGACTCCTGTCCTGCAACGCGCTAGGAACCATTTATTCTGGGCTTGGAAGTAATTATTGATGGAAATAATTATTCTCCAATCCCATCAAAGGCTGGCTTCAATTCAACCAAGTGTTCTCCTCTGATGAATGTCGAAAGTCACTAACGCTCTAAACTGGCTGGTAATCCCCTTGCGTTAAGCTCCATAGACATTGATTGAATATATATGTAAAAGCATTTTTTTTTTGTCATCTTTCGTGTCTTTCACAACTGATATAAAAGTGCTTGCAGTTTGGTGTGAACGATTACTGTGGCCTCAAAGGAGAAGATTATCACACCTTCCCCTGCCAGTCCCTGCCTGCAGCAGAAAGGAGAAAGCCTCTGCGGGTGCTTTGCTGGAGCCGGCCCGGGGAGGGCAGTGAGGACACTCGGGGCGATGCAGCTGGAAGTGCGGGGCTCGCACCTGCAGAGACGCTTGCTGGAGCAAGCAGGAGGAAGAAGAGGCAGGAAGGATGCCCAGGGTTTGTCTGGGCATCCACTACTTTGGGCATGCAACACTACTCTGCCCTCGGAGCCAGGACCGCAGCCTCTCTGCCAATGTACGGGTTGCATATTTGTCCCTAAGGATGCACTCCTGGCCATGGGCAGCTGGGCCATGACAAGGCAGTGGCCCACCCGTCCTGCCTGCGCTCCAAGTTTCTCTATTTCCATTAGACAATTATTTGCACTCTTTTTTTTTTTTTTCTTTCTTTCTCCCATGCAGAAATCCAGCCTATCCATCAGGCCTGCCCAAAAGCAGCATCCCTGCTCCTGACGGGGAGACCCCACACAGCAGGACACCCGCCAGGCTGCCTGCCACCAGCTCAGCACAAAACACACCCTGTGCAACCTCCCTCTGCAGACGGCTCACCTTGTCCCTTCCCTTTGCAGCGGTCTCCAGTCCAAGAGGGTTTTTTTGGGCTCATGGTGATTTTTGCCAGCTTTTCAGGGGCTGGGAGGGAAGCAGAGGGCATGCAGGGCTCTCGCCTCTCCCACCAGCCCAAGCCTTTCACCTGTTGTCACAACCCAGCCAGCCCACCTTGCGTTTTGGTATCGGATTTAGGCTCTCCCATGTTTTCCTTCCCTGACAGAATGTGTTGACAGCAGAGGGAAATGATCTGTTGCTACCCTAATAGAAATGATGCAGATGAGATCACTGGTAGGAAAGAACCCAAATATTCCTGATTTGAAGGGGGGTGAAACCACCATAAAACACTGTGGCTGTTTGGAGGAGAACAGGGTGGGTGATGGCAGCCCAGCTGCGAGGTGGGGGGGTCCCTGTTTATTTTTACAAACTGCCCGATACGCTTCCCACCAGCCTTTCCCAAAGGCACATCACATTTCCGAATCCCACTGGGCTCCCCGCTGCCAGCAGCATCCCACAGAGCCCTGTCACCGAAAGCCACCACATTGTACCTCCCTTCCCCGGGAGGCTGGCATGTCACCCCCAGTTTATGGGGACACTGCTGAGGCTGGTTAACCACGCTGTGGCCCCCACGCTCTGCACCGCTTCCCTTTGGGACTGGACATCACTGTTTGCTGGGGAAAAGTAGAAGGTCACTGATGGGCTCGGCAGGAGGCTTTCACACCAGGTATCTTGCAGGAGCCCGAGGTGGCCGTGCACACGGATGGCAGGATGAGGCCACGGCTCTGCAGAGGCCAAGGAAAATGCAAGACTGCAGAGGTCCCGCAGGGCATTTGCAAGACCTGGGAGATATGCTGGGCTCAGCAAAGACCCCTCACAGAGTTTGTGCAGGGAAGTTGTCGAAGACATGCTGTGGCCTCCAGAGCCATGGGTGAGCCCCGCGGGTGAGCCTTGGCCCTGGGGCAGGGCTACAGCGTTGGGGCATCCTGGGGCTTGAACCAGCCCAGCCACGGGGAAATATTCTCCCTCTATTAGCCCCGGTGGGATGGCACTGCCCTTCAGCAGATCCTGGCACCCTTCACAGAGGACGGGGTAAAGGCACAAGGTATTTGCTGCCTCAGGCAGCAGAGCTAACTCACAAGCCATCCCCGTTCCTCCATCCCAGGCCACCGCGCTCGGTGCCATGGCCAAGTGCCATCTCATCGGGCCATGAAATGTGGCAATTGGTGACACATGCTTCACCGGGAGCTGAGCCCAGCGACACCCGTCCCCTCCGGCCCCGCAGTGACATGCAGTCGGTGTGGCTCTGGTGTGCACTTGAAATCCCTGTGTGCTGGCATCTCAGCGCTGCTGGGGCTGGGCAGCTGTCCTCCCCTGCCTGCAGGCTCCCGCGTCCCAGCCGAGCTCCTCTGCCCCGGCCCTGCAGCGGTCTCCTGCCACAAAGCTTTCATCAATCATCATTTTCCCCTGCAGTAACTCAGGTCCTCATCTCAAGAGGAGAGAAAAGCAGGAAAATTGCCTTCCTAGTGACCTTTCAGCTGCTGGACCCTGCCACCAGGCCATCTCTCCAACCTCAGCAGCATCGTCCCTCACCTCTGCAGGACGGGCTCCAGCAGTCCCAGCCCTCCGTGGCCTGGCTGCAGCTCCTCTGCCCTTCCCAGCTGCTTTGCAAGCAGCAGCGTAAGCACACTGGTGTTGGATCGTGCTAACCAAGCCTTTTATTTTTATAATTTATTTTACTTTGCACACACAGCTGGGTTGGGTGCTTGATGCACAGCCCAAGCGGGAGTGTGGTGCTGCAGGGCACCTGGCCGCACGCATGAGCATGTTGAAGACCCCGAGCACTGGCTGCTCTTGGCAGACCTGCACTGACAGCATTTCCAAGCTCGGGACAGAGTATTTGGAAAGCAAATATGGAAACTTTACTACCTTGCCCTTTTCAGCCCTGGCTGGCTCCACGTTCCCATCACCTTTACAGCCCCTGGTGAAAGGGTAGGAGTGGCTCCAGCCAACGAGAGCCCAAAACCCAAAAAAGGTTAAAGCATCTCTGATGAGCCTATTAGTTGTGAATGTTTCGCTGGCATTAAACCAATGATGGATGCCTCGCCTGGGGACTGGGAACATCAGCCCGTGAAAGGACACAGGCGTCTGCGGCAGGTGCACCACCCCAAGGGGAAGCGGGAGAAACTCCTGCGCCCGCAGTTGCTCGCACCAGGGATGCTCTTGCTGCTTCTGAGTAACGTGCAAAAAGTGCATGGACACATGATTGAATATCTCATCTTTCCTCTCCTTTCCTCACCTGGAGGTTTGGGCTGCGCCGGAGGGGGCAGGTGGCAGGTTAGGGTCCCAACTCTCCTGTATCCCTGCGGCACTCTGCCACGGCCACCTCCGATGTGCCTCTGCCCTGGGCTTTTGGCCCTGGCAAGGGTGGGCTGAGCTGCTCACAGCGTTTCTAAAATCCACCACTTTGGGCTGAGAAGCCTTTTAGCGCTAGCAAAATGACCCTTTTTTCTCCTTTGCTCTCTGGCTTTGCTCATCTGATTGAAAAAGAAAATGGTCGAACCGTTCCTCTGTCCCAGGAGAGGGAGGGGGCAGAAAAGAAGGTTGTAAAGACATTTCCAAGCAAAAACTCCAGCAGATGTGTTTACATAAAGCTTTTTGAAATATGCACTAAAAATACCTCTTCAAAATTAGGAGACAGGGAAAATTGTAAGTGCTTCCCACAAACACACACACACAAACACCCCACGGCAGGTTCTTTCCCCACCTCATTCAAACCATTATTATTAGTGCGGCAGGAGCCCTGCAGTTTGTTATTGAAAATTATAATAGCAAATCACCGAGATATTTTCCCTGATTACACAGACTCCAAGCCAGTTCAATTTTAATCTTCTCCCCGCTATTTTTTCTGTGCATCAGCAGAGGCACCAGCTGCAGAAAAGCACATGGTTTTCTTGAGGCAGTTTAAACACAGAAGAGAAATACAATTCCATAATACACATTTTTCATCCAATTTTTGCCAGCCAAGACTCGCCTCCCCCTCCTACTCCCGGGAACCCTACGTCCTGCTGCAAGCCTGGATGCAGCAGCGGCTCCTTTTGCTTCTTGGACTCCAGAAAGGTTTAACGACTGCTCTTAGCACATCCTGGGCCAAAAAAGCAGCTTGGCTCTTTATTTTCCAGCAGTTGATTTGCTATGCATGGTTGAATCAGAACAGAGGAGCTTCCCTGCTGGAAGAGGCCCTGGTAGCAGTGCAGGGTCAGTGCCAGATGCTTTGGGGGATACTGTGCGGTCGCAGCCTGCGGGGAGGGCTCCATCCCGGGCACCAGCTGGTGGTGGCGGCGGCTCACTGCACAGAGCATGGGATGGACGGCCCTGGCGGAGTGTAAAACTCGGCAGCAGCTGGTGGTGGCGGCGGCTCCCACTGCACAGCATGGGATGGATGGCCCTGGCGGAGTGTAAAACTCCATGGGGGAAAGTGATGCTCCCGTGGACCGTCTTAAGAAGGGTCAGGCACGACGGCGAGCACAGGCCTCTCCCTGCTCCCCACGGCTGGGTCTCCTTCTCTCTAGAGACACTTCCCGTTCCCCTTTCCTCCCGAGCACCTGGCCGCCTTGCAGAGCTTGGCGTCACCTTCCCTCTCTGCCAGCAATCCGGGATGGCTCTGCCAACCGCCTGCCAGCGACAGCAGAGATAAAGCCGAGGAATATGTCACACAGTCGTATCATTTCTAAAGGAAACCTGGACCGCTGCCCCATCTCGAGTGGTTTCTACGGCATCTTGTGCCGCCCACGCTGCCGGCTCGGAGGTCCCTGTGGTGCTTTGTGCCCATCAGCACCTGCACGCTGCTGGGATGGGCTTGCTCTCGAGGGGACAATCCTGTGCCTTTCCTATCCTCAAATCCTCCTCCTTAGACAAATACCCTGCAGGTTACCATGCCTGTAAAGGAGCCAGTTTTCTCCTCAATCAGGGAATAGGAAAGGAGCCTCGGCTTCTCCCTGGTGCCTGCAAACAGACCTGAAAGTACCGACGTTACCCCGAGCTGCACCACGGCACAGCAATCCTGCACACCCCCGACCCATGTTTTGGGGGACTCCAGGCTCCTGAGTGACCCTGGCGTGGCAGGGACTGGTCTGAGGAGGGACTGAGGCCGAAAGCTTACACTAAACCCTGCCATAGCCCTACGGCCAATTTCCTCCCAGCCGGCCACAAACTGAACTCCCAAACCCCATCCCTGCTATCATCCCCCAGGCAGCCTGGAGCAGCCATGGGGGCAACCGCTCCCCGGTGAAGGGGGCAGAACTGATGGCCAGGCATGGGGGCAACCCTAAGCAGCCCTCGTAGAGCTTGCGATTAGGAAAAGCCTGGCTCTGAGCTCAAATTTCTCATTAATTGCTTGCCCGTCAGCAGCGCAGGGCAAACCCTCGCCAGTCGAAGGTCAGGGTGTGGGCAGCATAGGGGAGCCCAGCGGCTGTGATTGGGCACTTCGCAACACAACACTGGGAGCTGGAAGCCGAGGAGCACCAGGAGATGACGCTTAACATTTTAGGAGGGTTTTAACAAAAAAAAACAAACTGAAGGAGGACATCCCAGAAAAGAAGGGCTTTGCCACTATCTGCAATGTGGTCAGGCTGGAGAGCACCTTCACGCCCAACGGGCTGCATAGTGCCAAGCCCCCAACCAGGGAGCTTCCCCTGTGCCACCGCAGCACCCCGGGTTCAAGCCAAGCCCCTCGCGGCAGTGCCTTGCTTCGGTGCTGGCTGCCATGGACGGGGCCATGCTTGCACACAAAATTCCAGTCCCTCGCACAGGTTAATCCAGGATCTTTGGAGATCACTATCCTCCTGGTGGGCCTGGGCTCGCTCTTTAATGAGGAAGCCACCCTGTGTGCTGCCAAGTGATGGCAGGGCCGGGCCACGGGATGCCACATCCGTGGTGCTCGGTCATTACGGGTGCTTTCTGCGATGCGCCAATTCCCTCCTTTGTCCAAAACCCCATGCCGTTTGGCATGGCGAACAGCAGCGAAATAGTGTATTTGCCAATAACATCGCTCATTAAATTTTAATCAAATAGGGGATTGTAAGCACACGTTACCGGGAGCTCCTGGGAGCGCTGAGAGATCACTTTAAAAATGAATTAGTAATAAGGCACATTGGAGGCAGCAAGGAGAAGATGGCTGGAGAAGATCCGCTTGGAGCAGGAATGCTCCCTTTGCCGCTCACATAAAGCTTTTTCCTCCTCTCCCTTAATTTGCTTTTTTGAATTGCCAGTGGAAGAAGAGGGGAAACACACTGGAGGTCCCAATGCTCAGATAACTCCAAAAAACCAACCTGTTCACACAGCTGCCGCCTGCCTGCAGAGCTGCCTTGGGAATGACTCCGGTTGACAGGGAGAGCATGGCGAAGACAGCCGCCCCATCCATCCAGGCTGGGGACAGGGACACTCCGGTCACGGCACCCTGTTAATAAACCACCCCCTGGGCCACCCCCTGTGCCAGGACACAGGCATGCATGCCTGCCTGCGACTAATGAACAGCAATCCAAAGGGCTCAGCTTGAAACAACTCCGACGTTAAAAAATGCTCAACCCCCACCCCAGGACAGAACCGCGGGTGCATCCGGATGGGTGTCCCCAACCCGGGTGTCTGGGGGCATCACCTGAGCAGGGCAGCGCTGGTGCCGCTCTGCCCCGTAGGGCTGCCAGAATTAGAGGAGCTGAGGATAACATTTTCTGCCGACCCCTATGTGCACCCGTGAACGGCAGCCGGCGGGGGGGAGCCCCAGGCAGCAGCTGGCAAAAATCGGTCTGCCGCGCTTGGGGGGTCTGGTGAGACAGGGGTCCCTGGATATCCTCTCATTTGGGACTCGTGTCCCAAACATCCATCCTGCCGTGATGCCCGGGGCTGCACTGCCAAGGCCACGTGGGGCTGGGACAGCTCAGTGACGCCGCGAGGAGCAGATGTCCCCGCGTGGGGACACGTGGGCAGCAATTAGCTCCCACAGAAAGGAATTAAGCAACAGATTTCTCCTGCAGGAGGGACGAGCCTACGGCGTTCCCAGCCCAGGGAGGGAGGTGGCAAGCAGGCTTTAACACCCCTGCTACATACTGCTGGGGGCTTTTTGTGGCCAGAAGAGCCCCTTTGCCTCCCTGTATCATGTCTCCTATGCCAGCTGAGCTGGGAAATTCTCAAATTGCAGTTTCACGGGTGGGAGGGTTTGGTTTGACTCCAATCCTCCTTCCCCATAACATCCCCTGGTCCTGTGGGAAACACATCGGTGGTCTTGCCAGCTGCCCAGGAAGAACTGTTGCGGGGGTTTTAAGTTAAGGAGAGTTTCTGGGAGGGAAGACAGGTCCTTTCCTCCTCCCACTGCGCTCCAAGGAGGATGAGGTTGGTATGACCATGCCATCTCTGCCACACAGCGAGCACCAGGGTGCTCGGTGCTGCAGCACCCAGGGCTGTTTCGGGACCAGAGCCAGAAAGAAACCTCCCTCTCCGCTCCCAGGTCTTGTCCTCAACCATCCATGCCACCCTGCAACTCTGAACATTGTTTTAAATCATCCCCAAAAAGGAAGGGGAGGATATTTATTGGCTTGCTGCTCCTTAGGGAGAAGGTTTGGAGGAGGCAGGCGGGTCCCTGGGCTCCTGGGCCCCGTGGCAGACCCTGCCAGGAGCGGCTGGAGAGAATCATTTCACTTTTTGGCACATCCATCTTTAATTGGGTGTAATAATAACTTTATTGCTTGCTGGGATTTGTGAGGCTGAACTAATATTTGCAAAATGCTTTGCTATCCTCAGCTGAAAGGCAATCTAGAAAGGCAAAGCCCCAGTGTTATTCACATTTGGATAATCCAGAATTATTCAAAAACAAAATCAAGATTATGCAAATATATTCATTAGTTCTCCAAATACCTCAGGAAAATAGAGGAATTAGTCTTGTTAACAATTATGTATTATGTAAGTGTGTGTCTAAGCACGCACAGAGCCGCGCGCTATCGGTGCTGGGGCACATTCACCTGGGACTTGTCCCAGGATCTCAGAGCGCTGGAGAACAAGGGCTTAGCTTGTGCAAAGTGACCATCTCAATTTTTGGGTATCCTGATGCCCCATGGCAAGTGACAGCACCCGGCGCACACCCCTGCAGCCCCCAGGGTCCCACCAGCTGCTCTTCAGCCGAAAAACAGAGATATCCCCAGCATCCCCTCTGCACCCATCGCGGACAGCCCATGCATGAAAACCATCACCTTATTCTAGCCAAAACAGCCTTTCCTACCCAAATGAGGATTTTTACGGTACACACAGGGCCGGGAGGCTGCGGAAGTGGGATTTGGATACAGCCCCCTCGCTCAGGACCTGCCCTTTTCGCCTTGCCAATGGCCTGAGCCATTGCCCCGATGCGAGCTTGTGCCCAGCTTGGCTTTCCGCAGTGCAACGCCACTGTCTATTCGGGGTGTGCTGGGAAAGGGGAGATAAAGGTGCGTTGAAAATAACACACGGTTTAATTAATGCCACATGCCTTTTACTCTATAGGTTGTGTGGATTGTTAATTATTTTTATAAAGAAAATAATTAGTCCCAATCAAGGCAGAAGCTCTCCAGAATTACAGCTCATTAACTGCTCTCACATTTTTCTGTTCTATAAAAAGTCATGTGGTGCTGATGAAAATTATAGACCCTTGGAATCAGCATTAAATACAAATTCAGACAGTGTTACCATCCTATTACCATCAACCACATCGACTTGGCTTCGGTAATTGCAGCTGGAGATGAAGTGCAGGGATTTCTGCTCTATACAATCTCTGAAAACAAGCACTCTGCCCATTAGTTTGCCAGAAACAATGTGACACCAAGCCCTGACTCGGCTAAGTACATCCCTGAGGAGGTGACAGCCACCAAGGAGAAAGGGGAAAGCAAGGCGGCTTCGCCGGGGATGGGAAGATGAGGGTTGCTCCGGTTTGGCTCGGCTCTGGTTGGCGGCGGGGCTGCTTCTGCACAGAGCAGGGGGGACCATGCAGGTCTGGCGCTCGTCTAAATTGGGAAGGTGAACCAGCTAACGATGCGGCAAATCTGTCCTATGGGCTGGGGTAGCAAAGCCACCGGGCCAAGTGAAGGAAAGAGCTAGGAAATGCAGAAGGGACAAGGAGCAACCTTTAAGCAGTGGGATTAGCCTCATGGGACATGGGGAAAATAAGACGTGGAGAGATGCTCTTGTCAGGGATGCGGGAGCATCCCCAAGCATATCCCTCTGGACCGTCCTGGTCCATGCACCGTGCTGGGGCCGGCTCTATTGAATGCCGCAGAGACCTCACTTAAAGCCTTACTGAAAGAAATCACAGCACATTAAAGGGAGTTCAGGTCAAATCAATACCGATGTGGTGGGGAGGGTGGGCGGGGTGGGCAGGGTGGCGGCCATGTCCCAGCGCCAGCTCTGCAGGCAGGGCGCAAGCTGCGGCTGCGGGCTTCGCTGCCTGCTTTTCTGCCGCAGAAAGGCGAGACCCATCGTCCTCTGCTCCGTGCAGGACAAACCCAGCGGTAGTGCAGGGAGAGGGTTGGCAGCGGCAGCCTGTGGCGGGGAGGGGGCAGGGGAGATGTGGGTCCTCAGGATCCTGCTTTTCAGTTTCCATTAATCAGGGATGAATGTGCCTTCGATAGCATTCGCAGCCCAGCAGAGCCGGCAGCCAGCTCTTTGGCCCACGAGCTTCCACCACAAAATTAACCCACCCGTCCCCACGGTGGCAGCTCCCATGCTGAGTGCCTGCCCTTGAGCATCCAAGCCCGCTCGGAGGGATGAGGATGGGGGAACTGGGGCTGTGGGTGGAAAAAACACTTCTGGGGAGCCCCTGAGGGCAATGGGGTAGTAAATACTGCCATGAGGCAGCAAATAGCAGGAGCCAAACCTGCCACTGGCACGTGCTGCTGGTGTTGTGCCTTTCGCTCTGTCCCTGCAGGTGCTGAGATGCTTCACGCTCATGGTGAGGGCAGGGATGGGGGCCCGGCCACCAGGCACAGCCACACAGCCCCAGCACACCCGAGGGCAGAGACGTGCCTGGAACACGAAATGGCTGCATCTGCCAGCCTGGACTCTCCAAAATATCAAAAAAACCCTCCAAAACATCTGAAGGCCATCCTTTGCCTGCGCTGGCTCCTGAACCACACGTGGGAAATGTTTGGGAAAGCACAAGGACCGGTCCTAAACTGTGCCAAGGACTTCTCCAGCCATCAGACAGAACAGGCAACCGAGTCCCTGTGCCTGGGGATGCCCCAGGCTCCTCGGGGAGATGCAGCCAACGTCCCATGTCCTGCAGAGCTCAGCCCTGCACAGGGACCCCCTGAAGCAGCCAGGGTCTGGGAACACAGGACCAGAGGAGGTCACCAGGAGATCATGTCCATCCTCGATTAGGAGGCACAGGGCACACCCGGGCCGACAGCCCGTGTGCTCCACCGCTCCCCGCTGCAAAACGCCCCTATCTCAGTGATTAACCAGCGGCTCCCTTTGTTTGTCCTCCGCCGGCGGTGCCCACACAGACCCCACTGCACCTCCCTCTCCCCGGCACGTGTTATCCGCCTGCCTCTCCACTCCGGTGGCCCTGCACCATCGTCCTTCATTAACTCGGCCAACGCGTGGCTGATGGGCAGACAAAGGCAGGGACGGGGGGGGCGGCTGCGGCAGGCAGATAACCACAGAGCCTGTCCCAGGCAGCAGGGAAGGGCAGGTGAAATGTGGGCACTGGGCTGCTTTGTTGCTTTGGGGTTTTTTTTCTTGTATATTTCTGATCTTAGAGCTTTTTGGCGAATAAAAACCCCATCCCTTGGAAGAAGCAGTGCTGAACCCACTTGTCTTGCTTCTCCCCATCGTAACAAACCTGGCCATGCTCTGATCGAAGCAGGGGGGATTTGAAGAGGGCAAATGCTTTATAGGCAATAGGTTCCCAGAGTTAAACCACCAGCCTCGGGGGGAAATCAGCCCAAAGCCCTAACTGCCTCCCGCACTCGGTATGCCATGGCCGTGGCCGTGCCCGCTCCGCTGGCTGCACATGACAGAGCAGCAGAGAATAAGTTATGATATATTTACATGCTATTATACGTTGGTGTTATATATGCACTGCTTTGGTGGGCGGTTGGCTATACGGCAGCTCCAGCTGACCCACAGATTAATTCAGCAGGTGGTCTTTAACTGTGAAATCTCTCCTAATGCAAAAATATTTCTCTTGCTGGGCAATAGCTAATTCTTCATCCTGATAGTAATGTAGCTAAAATCACAGCCTCCTACCCCACTCTTTTCCAGTCACACCCCAACACACGTGCTCCCAAGCACACGCGGGCACAGAGATAAATTCAATACAACCAGCCCATTGCCAAAGTGCCATTGAGTTCCGCCGGGATGATGCGCTGCTGGAATTTGGTGTTAGTGGCAGAGAAAAGCCATTTTCTCATCATGGCCCGTGGGTCTTGGAGCATTTTCAGCCACCTGCACGTGCACGTGAGGTGGGCATCTGACCCCGGCCCCAGGATCCACCAGCACGAAGGTCTTTGGAGCCCATACCAGCACCAGCACATCGCAGCCTCCCCTGCCCCCAGGGAGGAAGCAGGAGCCGGGAGGAAAGAGCAGAGCAACCCCGCAGGCAGCAGGACCCTGCCCACGCTGCCCCCGACCCCTCTGCCTGCCCAGGCACCCGCTCGGGGGCAAAAGAGGAGATGCCATCCTCGGTGCCCCCACTCCCGCCTCTGCCCCCCCGCGAAGCCCCCGGCCGGGGCTGGGCTGCAGCAGCTGTTTCTTCTTTCATTAATGACAAGACATAAGTTAAGCATGAAGTTTTAAATGGGTCATCAGTGAAGCAGTTAGCCCCAACCTCGCTGCCTCCTGCCTTGGCCACGGGCTGGGACACCCAGCTCAGCCAGCCTGAAACAGCAGTAGAGTTTTTAATAGAGGTTTTTTTCCCCACTTCTGTATTTTTTTTAAGCCCTTCCTGCAGTCCCCGCTGCACTGGCAGGGAAAGCGCTCCCGCTGCGTGCAAAAAACCCTGCTATTTTTAAACTCCCGGTGTTTGTCAGCGCTTTCGGCTCGAGTGGCTGATGGAGAAGCCAGTTTTGCAGCACCCAGTGTCCCATGGAGGGTTGCGTGGCCTTTGCCGGGTGATGGTGGCACCAAGACGTGGGCACTGTGCCCAGCCATGCTGCCGGAGGTGGTGATCCAGCCCGCGCATCCTGCGGGCATGTGCCAAATCTGCACCACGCCAAAGGTCTGTCATGGATGCTGTGCTGCTGGGATCCACTGCTCCTGCTGGACTTCAGGCACTCATGACCTCTGTATGTTTGCACGCACCCATAAAAATCAGCAAGCGGGGCTGCGAAAGCAAATTGGCTCCCGAGGTTTGGCGTTTCTCTCTGCCCGTTCCTGGGAATGCCAAAGGGCTCCGATCCAGGCAACAAACCCAGCCCTGTTTTCCAGCTGGTGACACACAACCCGGCACTGCCAGGGATTGGGACCAGAGGAGGACCCAGCGGGGCTGGGAGCCATGTGGGGCAGGGTAGGACCGTGGGTCACAGCAGACGCATGCTCTCTTAACAGCAAAGAGCCCCCAGGGGCTTGAGCTGGACCAGGGGATGCAGCAAAGCCCCGGCACCACCGCAGCCAAACTGCAGGTGGGCTTTGCCGGCCTGGGTCAGGCTTTGCAATGACAAAGAGGTTTCAGTGGCCACAGGGAGAAAAGGAGGAAAAAAAGGGAAAAGGAAAGGGTGGTCATGCATGAAATGATTTCATTTCAGTGACGTGGGGTTTGCATTTGGTAAGTTCATCTTATAGAAAAATGTACGTATAGAAAGGTCCACCCACCTGAGATTTTCATTTCAGTGACGTGGGGTTTGCATTTGATAAGTTCATCTTATAGAAAAATGTATGTATAGAAAGGTCCACCCATCAGACACGAGATGTGGGAACGGGATAGGGATGGGGCAGAGGAGAAAAGGGCTCAGTTCTAGCCACAGCCCTCTGGAAGGAGAAATCCTCTGTGCCTGGGGACCCCAGTGGAGAGTGGGGACACCCCCCATGCAGCAAGAGTAGGGACTGCAGAGCCCTTTTCTGGGGACAAGCCGCAGTGGGACTGGCTGCCGTGGATGGTGGAGGCAGAACAGTGACAGCAAGGGGACAAGAGCGTCTGCAGGACCCGCCAGTGGGCAGAAGCGCCTTAGCAATCCCTTGCATCAGGGTCGTCACTGCTATTTATTATTTAGGGCCTCGCAGCCCTAAATATTTATTAGTTAGAACTCGAGGGAGGGATGTGAATGCATGCACGGGCGTGCAAGGTTTCAAAGCCCTGCTCTCCTGCCTCTCCAGGAACGGGAGATGAGCAGGGATGGGGGCTGGCTGGAGCCGGTGCTGCTACGGGGGTGCATGCCACCACTCCCCAAGCCAGGCAGGGACGGGCCCTGGCACCACAAAACC
>NW_008796167.1:408145-414478 GCF_000699145.1 Aptenodytes forsteri | reverse complement strand
ATTTTCCCCTGGCCTAGTGCTCCAAATTTGAATACCTCTATGAAACAGCCTCACTCGCGTGCTGGGACGGCATCGAGCCTGACAAGGAGGGGACCCCCATGGCCAGCAGAGCCCCACGAGGTGCTGGACCCCACTGGAGCTGCGCTCACAAATTCAGCATCCGCGGCCAAGCCCTTGCAGCATCTGCAGACACAGGGGCTCCCCAGCAGCCAGGGGAGCGTCTGCAGGTGGCTCTTTTCAAGGGTGGAATCAAATATTTCTACAAAACGATCCTCTGGCCAGCCAGCAGACTTTCCCCCATCCCTTTTGCTTCCTTCCATCTGATTTCATCCCTCATCTGAAAAGGAGGATGAGGAGAGGAGATCAGATACGGTGCTTCCCCCAGCACAGCGTGGGCACCACGGGCTCCCTCCTCCCCAGAGATGAGGCAGCAAGCCCCAGATTCGGGGAGAGCTGCACCCCATGTTTCCCCACGAGATGCTGTGAACCTTCACTCTGAAGGAGGGCTGAGTTGTGCCCATGTTCTTTGCTGGCGGGCATGGGAACTGGAGGCATGGGGCCAGATTTGGGCCCTAAGCAGAGCTCTCATGAACTTTTACAGGTCAGAAATTGCCCATCCTCCAAACCACAGCGTTTCCCACCGCCCTTCTTGTTTCCAGTCCCTGCGGCACTGGTCTGGGGACAACCCTCAGCCCCACATCCACTTTTGGGGAGCTTATAGGTGAAGGTGACAAAACCCCACGCGACTGCAGCAGGGGCACAGCAGGCAAAGGCGGCACATTTGGACGTACCCAAAATCTCTAAGAAGGCCCCATCCACGGGCTTGAGTTTCCTATGGGGGCTTCCAAAGGCCCCTTTCCCTAAATCCTTAGGTGCTTGTACACCCTCCCACGCTGGGGCACACACATCTGGCTAAGGCACCCATGGGTGCTGAGCCTGGCTGTGCTACCTGGCACTCACTGCATCCCACCTAACCCTGGCAGGAACCTCCATCCCCATCTCCCTGGCATGCCCACCGCTCCACCGCTGTGGGGACAGAGGTGTCCCCCACCCCACTGGGAAGGAATGTGGTCCCCAGCACTGGTCCAGAAGAGGGGCAGATGGATGGAGACGGGGGGCAGGAAAGAGGATGAAGGTTCTCCAAGCAGCAAGGAGGGGTTCCCGCAGGCATCCCCAGCTCTGCCCCTTGTTTGCTTTGCCCTGGCTCCCCCCAGCCTCCGGGCAGCTCCGGAGCTGCCTAATTAGCTCTCCCCGCTCCCGCCGTCCAGCTGGAGCCGGAGGGCAGGGGCAGACAAAAGCCTCCCTATTGACAGCCCCTCCGAGGAAGGGGCTTTTCTTCTCCCCCTCTTCTTTTCTTTTCAAGCCCCTCTCCCCCCGCTTGGGCCGGGGCCACGGGCTCATTAGCGCTTGGGCTCATTGGGAGCAGGAGGGAGCAGATGGCAGCCAGGCGGCTGGCGCGGCCGGCCCTGCCGCCGCTTCTTCCCGCAGAGCAGATGCCCGACCAACAAGGGGGAGGATTAACGGGAGTGGGGGGCCATCAGCACGACAGGGGGATCTTCCTCCCCAGCAGCACACCCCGACGCCGATGCCCAGGGGCTGCCAGCCCGCTGGGGACGAGCAGGGATCAGGGCCACCGAAACATGGCCAGGAAGCCAGAGGTTGGGATAGGAGAGAGCTGGTCCCCAGCCCATCAGGGACTCTACGCTGGGCCAAAAGTCACAGGGGAATTGCAGCTGCCTTCTGCCCTCGCTGGGAGTACTCTGACCCCCTGGCACTGCAGTGCCATGGCTGCTCCTGCCCGGTCCCAGTGCAGCTGGGGGGACACGCTGCCACCCTTGTCCCAGCAGGTTTGCAGCAGCAGCGCCCAGATGCATCTCCGAGATCACCCACGATGGCAAACCAGGCAGCGAAACTGCGCTTAATCCCACTTCAGCAACACACCCCTCCCTCGCCTCCGTGCACAGCACATCCCGGGGGATTAAGGGTTAAAGCACAAATCCCCTGCACTGCCCTGATGTGACCCACTTAGGCCATCTGGCAGGGAGGGATGCAGGAGCCTCCTTTCTCCCAGCACTGCGGGTGCTCACCCGGCATCACCGGCTGCCCCCGGAGCCGATACCGACACCCGCAGCCCCCAGCCTCAACAGAGCCCTTGCTTTTCATGTAGAAGTGGATTTTGGCTGGGTTTGGGGGTGCTGGGACAGGGAAGCCTGTGCCACACTGACAGGGAAGCCTGTGCCCCACTGCCGTGGCTGGCAGTGTGGGAGCAGGGAACCCAAACACCCCCAAAAGCATCCCGCAAGCCCCTGGACTACCACCAGCTCTGGGTCCCAGGGGGACTCTGGAGCATCTCCCGGCCTGGCTGTCCTTGGCACCTGCAGATTCCCCAGCAGATGGGTGCATATGAAACATGCAGCAGTGCTGGGAGAAGTCAGGCCGTCGAGTGCGAAGGGGCTCCCAGCCACCACACCATGGCTGAGGTCATGGCCAGGGAAGAGACACAGGCAAAAGCCCTGCCAAGAGGGAGGAAACGGGGCCCCGGTCGCAGGGCTGGGGCTACAGTGTGGCTGCGATACCTGTCCCCAAAGGTTGGACTGAGACCGGTGACACCTTTAGCATGGAAGGTTTAAAGAGATTTTCAGTTGACAAGAGCCAAAGCCCCTCGCAGCAGCCATCGGATGGGGATCGCAACATCCTTATGGACCAGGGAGAGGGAGCGAGGGCACCCTGGCTCAGCAGAGGGACTTGGGGCAGGGTGGGGCATCCCTGGCCCTGACCCCATCCCTCCCGGCACACAAGACCCTCAAACCACCCCAGGATTTTGCACGTGCTGGAGAGCAACCCCCCCAGCAAAGGCAAGCATGGGGGCAGCCCCAACCCTCAACAGCCTCCCCACACCACCGGGACCCTCACCGCCAGCTGCAAAAGCACAGCCCCAGGCTGCACGGCAAAGTCCCCCCGGGCCCTGCGTGAGGAAAGTTTAATTGGAAAAGCCCCTCTCCTCATCAACTCAGTTTTCCCTTTAACGCTGCAAACTGGTCAATAATCCATTTACTTTGGCAGAACCCTGTTCCGGGCGCGGAGCTATGTCGGGGCTGGAGTAAGCCACCCCCCCTGCCCCAGCAGGACCAAGAGGGAAGGGATTAATGTATTCTTTTGTTCCAGGATGAACTGTGGGTTTAGCAGAGCTTTAACACTCCGAACCTCCCGGGGAATTTAGATGGAAGAGGCTTTATCTCTGGGACCAGCAGCAAGGTGGTGGCGAGGGATGGGGCACAGGGAGGAAGAGCTGGCTGGAAGGGGGGGGGGGGGGGGGGGGGGGGGGGGGGGGGGGGGGGGGGGGGGGGGGGGGGGGGGGGGGGGGGGGGGGGGGGGGGGGGGGGGGGGGGGGGGGGGGGGGGGGGGGGGGGGGGGGGGGGGGGGGGGGGGGGGGGGAGGGGGGAATTTTAAAAAAATCACTTTCTGCCCCGGGAAGCCCGCCGCTGCCCCACAAGGATGGAGGATTGAGCCCCTAGCCGTGCCCAGGGCACCCTGCGGGGATGGATTTGGGCTATACCCACTGTGGAGGCTCTCGGTAGGACCCCCATGCCGCAGCTGAGCCCCTTGGCACCCCACGAGAGCACAGGCTCAGCCAGCAAAACTGATGGGAAGACGGGCAGAGCTGGCCTAGAAACCACACCATTGCCTCCACCGCTGCGGGAAGCACGGGGCCGGATCCAGGACAGAGATCCGTGGCATTTGCAGAGGAGCAGCTGTCAAGTGTGGGAAAAAACAGAAATCCAGACGGTCATCTTAATTTTTCATTTGGCTAACTGGTCTCCCCATCTCCTCTCTGGTGCGCTCTGCTCACTGGCACCACAGTCATTTGCTCTTAAATTAGCCGGGAGCATCGTCAGGGAAGAAAGGCTGATCCAAGCAGCAGCACAGCAAAGCCTTCAGGAAAAACAAACCCAGAGAGGAGCCGGGCACAGAGACGGCTGCGAGAGGAGCTGCCACAAGCCTTAGGGCTGTTCTCCCAGTGGATGGGAAGCAGGAGCCCGGCTCTAGCTATTGCTGGGCTACAAACCTGGTGCCCGCTCGGGGTGCTGGGGTCATTGCTGTGTACCCTGATGGGGACCCGCTGCAAGGCCCCTCGGGATGTGAGATCTGGCATCTCATAGGCGCGATCCTGCCAAGACAGCAGCCTCGGGCTCCCGGCAGAGCACCGCATGATGCAAGCCGAGCCGGCAGCCCTTACGAGAAGAGCTGGGGACCGCGGTCTCTCTGCTCCCCGAGCCTTTGGCTTCAGCCCCCCTGGCAGCAAAGCCCCTCTGTGGCATGGGGACAGGGGTGAGCGCAGCAAGTACCCTGCAGACCCCAGGGAGAGCCCCACCAGGGCTGACCCTGCTTGACACCTGTAGCGAGGGTGGCAGTGCAGATGGCTGCACCGTGGGGAATATCCCGAGGCCCTGGCCGGTGGCACAAGCTGCAAGGAGACAAAAGGAGCCAGGCTGCACCGACACAGGGACCTGGCAGCATCGCGGCTGGCTGCACGGAGCACAGCCCTGCTCGGGGACCCCGTTGTGCAGGATCTGCCGGTGCTGAGGTGCAAAACGTGGCAAAGCCGAGCTGACGGGTCCATTTTGCTGTGTGCCGAGAGCTCCTGACCCCTGCACAGACAGTTCCCCTCCTGCCAGAGCTGGCATTGCCAGCGAAATGGAGAGGCACGCGTGTTCATTAACTTTTTAACAGAGCTGCAAACGCTCCCAGCTGAGGTCCTCAGCCCGACCGGGATGTCCGTGGCAATCCAAATTGCCATGTAGAGCCGTGCATCATTCCCGGTACTTGGGCTTGCTGTATTTCCCCAATGCCCTAATTTGTTGCCTTATTACATCTCTGACTGTGAGATATTTAAGCAGCACGGCTCGCCCAGGCACTTTCAGGCAGGAGAGAGCGTGTGCGTGTGAGCCAGCACCCAGCTCGCTGATGGCCCCTTTGGCTGCCGACCGTAGCCCGATGCAGGAGAGGAGAAAGGCACGGTGGTTCCTATCCCCCAACAAAGGCTAAAGCCCTGCAAATGCTGCCTGTGGAAACAAGATTTGCTCTTTTCCTTTGGAAGCCTAAGCTGTGCCTTTCCCAATTCCCTACCCTGATTAATAGCAATTGGAGAGATCGGAAAAATTCATGCTTGGGCAGCTGGGCTGTGGGGGCAGAAGTGACCCCCCCATTGAACAAGCAGCGGGACCCCCGTCCCCTTCGCTGCTGCAGCTCACAGCCTCCACTGGCGCGGGAGGCATCCGAAACGGCTTGCTCCCTGCGAGCTCTCTGCTGTTTAGTACAGGCTGAGCCCCTGACACCGAGCCTGCTGCAAACTGAGCCCCTCTCCTCTACCCACCCATCGCCTTCCTGAAACTTTGGGTTGTTCCCCACAGAGAGTGGGGAGCAGCCAGCAGCCGAAATACAAAGCAAAGAGAGAGGAGAACCAGCAAAAGCCTCCTTTCCTTACAAAAAGAGTGCAAAGAGGATATTTTTAACCAATATTGAGACAATCAACAAAACCAAACCAGTCTAAATTAGAGAACGCGTTGTTGTGAGGAAGCCACACGGACCCTTGCCTGTGCGATAGCCCAGCTGAGCAGCTTGGTGGGTACAAGCAGCCCCCTTGCCTTGTTTCATGGGTTTTGACCCTTGCTCTGCCTCTGGGAAACATAGGAGCCACCAGCCTCCCTGGGAGCAGGAGGGACAGAGCAGGCAGGCACCAGACATGCAAAGCTGAGACCGCTCGGCTTTGGGACCTGGAGGACACCAGACCCGCAGCTGCCCCAGTCCACAGCTGTGTGCTGGTGCCTTGGGCAGCTGTAGCCTCCAGGCTGCACCTCCCTGGGGTGCATCAGCCTCCCCCCTGCACCAAGGCAGGGTCCAGCTGGAGCGGGGCTGTTCCCCTCTGCAGGCATCACCTTCCTAAGGGTCCCTGGTGAAGGAGCGATGCAGAGACAACACAACCAGCAGGACACACACCCCGGGGGTCTGTAAGGCAGGGATGGAGGTGACCACACTTTCTGGCTGATGACCCCCACCACTACCCTCCCTCCATAGCCCAGCTGGAGCTTTCCAGGCCCCCACCCTGCTCCCCTCAGGAGACAGAGCTCCCAGCCCCAGCCCCCAGCCTCCAAGCACCACCGAGCCAAAGTTTCTCGAGCCTGCTCCTCTTTGGAGCACAGCACCTACCCGGGGTGGGGACCCAGCCAGCCAGCATCCCCCTGCCCCAGGCACGGGGCGACCCCCAGCTCCTCCAGCCCCTAACTGGGGGTTGGGGGAGGACACACTCCAGGCCCTCCTGATGGGGGAGGGGGG
>NW_008796167.1:396371-407637 GCF_000699145.1 Aptenodytes forsteri | reverse complement strand
CCGGCGCTGCCCCGGCTGGAGGAGGGCAGCTCCGGAGAGGACCCAGCGGCTCCTCTCGGGCTGGACCGACTCTTACCCCCTGCGGAAAACACGGGCTGCCTCGCTGGTCACCCTGGACCAGATGGCTCGGGGGTCTCAGACAGCTCCCACCCTACAGGCAGGTTTACCACCCTCACTCACAGACCCATCTCCACCCTGGTGTCTTTGCAGTTCCCAGGACCCTCCTTGCTCCATCCCCATCGTTGCCTTCCCCAGCCGAGGAAACGCTTCCAGCTTGCTGCTGGATCTTGGGCACCCCCACACCTTGTCCTTTGTGGGGCGCAAACCCTCCAGGGCAGAGCATCAGCCTGGGCCCCCACAAGTCCCCATCCCCCAACACGGGCTACCGGTAGCCTTTGCGTTTGCCCACTCCCAACTCTTTACCAGACATGGGTGAAGAAAGAGGGAGAGCCCAGAGCCACCAGCTCAGATGGCCAAGGGAGAAAGCAGCAGGAGGCCATGGAGACTGCTCTGTAACTGGTCCATACTGGGACCTGTACAGGGAGGAGATTTTGGAAGAAACCCCCCTTTTTCCCTCCTTCCCATCCCTTCCCATTTAACAGGTGCTGGTGGAGGGGCAGGGACAGGGCACGTTGCTTCTTGGCCCCAGCAATGGGGTCCTAACCAGCTCAGAAAACAAGACCTCACCTTGCAGGGCAGGATTTGACACATGGGGACCGGGCATGTGGAGAGGGGGAGGGAAGTGCTGGGGCAGCGCAAGGGCAGTGGTGCTATTTCCCTTAGCCTCTGCGCAGAGTACAATAAAAACGTCTTTAGGAGAAAATGCTGCTTCTACCAGATGCTTTGAAGCGCAAGTAAAAGCTGGTGACCTTGGATGAATGAGACTCTCTCTATTGTGCCTTGGAAACCAGCACGATACGTTTATGTAAGCGATGGGGGGGATAATGGAGCCAGGAACAATAGGCAGTGGGAGCCGAGAAAGAACGAAAATCATGGAGAAACTTGATCACTTTCTTGTGATAAATACAAAATTAGCAGGAGGCTTCTCCTGACAGCATTGTCTGTCGAACTCCTCCTTCCCTGCCCCTTTTTGCTTTCTGCTCCTGGTGCCAGGGCTCTGCCCTGCTGGTACCCAGGGACAGGTGGCCCCGGGCTGCGTCCCCAGTCCGAGAGCCTCGGCACGCGCCGGCCAGCAGCAGCAGCGGGCTTTGTGCTGTGAGGCCATGAACGTCTGGAGATGGATGCTGGGGAAGCGGCGGCAGTGGGAGTGGGCATGGATCCAGCAGGGCTTTATAGAAACACAGTCAGCTCTGCCAGGCATTGCCTAAAGAGCCCGATAAGGAAGGATGACATTCGCACACGGCGGAGAGATGCTCGCTGGGAGGCTATTCCCCCTGGGAAACCGCCCAGAAGCGACAGGCACTGCGACGGGGCTGGGAAAGGCCAGCTGTGAGCTACGGCTCTGCTCTAGCCCAGGACACATTGCATATGCCATGGGCAGGAGATGTCAGAGTGGGGACCCTCCAGGGACTGCCGCGGCCAGCAAACAGCGGGGCAGAGCAGAAGGAGCAGGGGAAAGGGCTCGAGAGGTCTACAGCAGCCACGCTGCAAAAGCACAACGAGGGGAGGGTGCAGACAGCACCCCCGGTAGACACAGCAGGCACCCACCAGCCCCAGGACAGCCACCCACCAGCAGGAGTGGGTGCCACCACCGCCCCATCGCCCTTCGCCCGCAGACGGGCAGGGACAGGCACTCACCGCCCAAGCAAATCCAAGCCTGGGTTTCCTCTGGTCCTTCCAACCATTTCCATAACACACAGCCTATTTGTTAGGAGCCTGTTTCCCTTCAGAGCACATTAAACTCATCAAAGAGAGATCAGGTGTAAGCACACACATGCCCTGGTCTTGCTCTGTTTTGCTGGCGAATGACTCAAATGCAGGGTGGGGGTCAGGCAGGAGCCCTGCCGGAACGGTCAGCCCTGCTGCCCTGCAGCTGGGTCAGCCCCATCCCTCTGCTTGCGGCTCATTAACCAAATACCCTGCAAGGCATCAGCCCCTGCATCCCCCCGGGCTTTGCAGGATGAGTCCAACCACTCCCAGCTGCAACCAGGGTCCTCACTGCACCCCAGGGCATTTCACCCCCTTCCACCAGCAATCCTGGAATGGCTCTAAATGCCCCAAAATTAACTACCAAATGAAAGGAATAATAAATGTTTGCACTATTAAATTAGCAGCACGGGTGGTGTGTGGGCAGGAGGAAGGCTGCGATCATTACAACAAGAACCCTTTCTCCTGGCATACCTTGTGGAGACATCAGTGAGCCAATTAAGCAATTGGCTCGGTTAACGGAGGCTCCTAGGAATAGCCTTCCCTGCTATAGAATAACTGCACTGTAATAAATTGCCTCATAAATAAACAGCCTGAAAAAGCATTACAAGATACCCAGAAAAAGCACTATATCATAAGCAGAAATGATACCTTACATTTCTAGAGTATCTATTAGCCCACGGCATTGCCAACGCCTCCCCGGGCCGGTGCCCCTGCGAGGAGCCACGGGGACCGTGCCATGGGGCACAGGCAGCCCCCGCTGGCCTCCCTCCCCCGAGCCCTCGGGGTGGTCACGGCCATACTCTGGAAACAGCATCCCCAGAGCCCCAGCAGATACTGCCTACCCTGCGAGACCGCTATCTGCCAGCAGCATCCAGCCGGCGGTTACTCACCCTGTGGGCATTGCAATAAATGCCACCCCGGGTTATTTACAACCCCAGCGATAACACGGGGCTCTGCCAGGTTCAAATGTTTGCACCCAAACTGGTGCAGTAAACTGTAGCAGAGAGAGTCGGTCTCCTGATGAGAACAGGGAAACCGTGACTTGGAGGATAGCTGCACAATTTCCTCCGAAGCAAAAAAAATAAAATAAAATAAATAATCTCTTCCCTAGAGAGCTCTTCTTCCATGATTTGTTTGTTTTGTTGGATTTTTTTTTTAAATAGCACAAAGGGCTGAGCCTGGGCTTTCTCCACCCGGCGTGGGGGGCTGCAAACAGGGCTCTCTCCAAGGCTGCTGGGCCCCCAGCACCACTCGCTGCACCCGACTCTGCAGCCCTACAACCACCTGCACCACACAGTTAAACACCCAGCACCCCCTCACCCCGCAAAGCACCCCCTCGGGGCCCAACCCCCCCGGGAAACCCGAGAGGGACCTACCAGGCTCAGAGGCAGGTGGGGATGCTCAGAACCCCCAGGCCTGCCTTCTCCTGCTTTATCCTCTCCTACATTTAAAGGGACCAATCTCCCCATCCCCTCCCGCCCCCAGGCTTCAATTTTGGGGGTGATTGAGAAAAGAGAGCGGTCCCTGCTCTGGGTGAACACTCCCTGTGGGCGTTCAGCCTCTGTCAAGGAGGACAAGCTCTGGGGCCGAAGGGAGAAGTGATCAGCAGGGTGAAGCTGTGTATGCACAAGAGGTACCCGAGAGGAGGGAAAGGAGAAAATGTGTTTAACTAGGATTAAATTTTAATCTGTTCCCCCTTCTAGGGAGAAGAAAGCTGGGTTTGTCCTGGAGCTGCACAAATATTTTTCAATAAATGTTGAATTTTTTTTTTTAAATTTTTTTTTTATTTTGCTTGTGCCCAGCGGGAAGAGCTGGAGCCTGGTTTTGCCCAAACCACCCCGTGCCCACCTCCACACGGTGTTGGCGCGGTGCTGCTCCACCCGTTCCCCAGCCAAACAGGCTTACTGCAAATGCAGACAATCAATTATTATCTTTGGAAGTATTCATTATCACTCAAGAGTCAATAAACAAAGGCTCCGAGTGTCCTCTATTCATGGCACTTCAGAAGCACCTACCAATTATTTCCTTGACTAAGCCAGCCCTGCCTGGCAGGAGGGGGGGTTCTCCACCATGTGCTGCAACACTGCTGCCTGCTGCAATGTCTTCCTGCTTTGGCCAGGGAGGAGGAGGAGAAGGAGGAGGAAGAGGAAGGGCTTCTTGCTTAAAATAACATTTGCAACTGAGGTGTGAACCTGCAAGGCAATGCATAGCTCCGCTTCGGATGCCATGGCAGATGCGGATGGATTCTGAGCGGGTCCAGTCATGGGGCTGCCTGGGCAAGGGGCTGGGAGGTGCTCGGTGGGGCTGGATCCAAGCTGGTTTTCCCAAGCAAGGCGGTGTGGAGTGGGCTGTGGGGTGGTGAAGCAGCAACAGCCATGGGACAATGTGCCGCACCGTGTGCTGAGCTGGGGAGAGCCCTCAGTGGTGGTGGGCAGCTGCACTGCCACTGGTGCACCCTTAACTTGGTAATTGCATTTTGCAGAGTTAATCAGTTGCATGAGGGCGTTCATCATCTTTCCAGTGGGAAATATCTGGTTTATGGCTCTTTCCCCCGGCATTGAAAGGCTCCCAGCCGGCCCCACAGCCTGTGCAGCCCTGGGCAGAGCCCGGCACCTGGGTGTCCCCTCTGCCCGTCCCCACAGCTGGGTACATCCAAGGACGAGGCACTTGCCAAAGGTGTCTTTTTTTTTTGTCCTTCCTTTCTCTGCCCGTGGAAGAGCCGTTTTCACCCATGGGAAAACCAGGAGCACCCACAGCCCTGGAGCGGCTGCAGGGCTGTGCTGGCGCCTGGGGTGGGGGACAGTGGCAGTGGCCACCCTGTCCGTTCCCTCCGTTTCCCCGCCCCATGTCTTGCTGGTTGATAAACAAGGGGGAGCCTGAGAAGCGGAGCTGCAACCTTCCTTGAAGAGCATCGAGGCTGTGGGTGCCGGCGTGCATCCATCGCCAGCAAGGGCCATCCATCAGCACCTGGCTCAAAAGCTTTGGGATGCTGGATGCGATGCACCCTGGGATGGTGGGGGGGTGCTGATATTGGGGGGATGCAGCTGCACTCCCCTGGTTTGAGATGATGGAGGATGAGGGTGCCCATGTCCTCTCCATCAGCGCTGGCTCACTGTGCAGGGTGTCACCCCCAGGCCGCAGAACAGCCCCGGCCAGGCCCCAGCTGCCTTGCAGCAGTCCCAAGATGCCTCTCCATCATCTCCAGATGGACACCGGGGACCTGCCGAGCCCCTGCGTCCCCCTCCCCAGGGCCATCTGCGGTGGCAGGACAAGGCGTCTCCCACCCCGGCTTTCTGCACCCCCCTCGGTGGAGGCAGCCAGCTTCTCCATCAGCAGGAGAGGGCTCCACAGCTCGCCCGCCCACGCACCCACTCCAACAAAAGCGCTTTCTCCTCCCCGCTCACCTACCAAAGCCGCCTGGCCCCAATATTTAGGCAGCGCAAGATGAAAAGGCGCGGGGACAGATAAGTGCGAGCGTTCGCAAGCAAAGCCATTTGCAGCTGCCGGAAAGAGAGGAATGAAAGGGCAGGAGCAGAGGGGAGGCAAGAAAGCCAGACCACAGCCTCTTCTTCCCTTTGGCTCTAAAAAAAGCTCCAGAGTGAGAAGGGGGATGGAGGGATGGAGATGAAAATATAATTTTTCCCCTCCAAGCTGCAGCAGCCGTGGTGGCGAGCCAGCCCCCGGGGACCATGCGGCAAAGCTGCGCAGCCGCCGCTGCTCTCCAAGTGCCACTGCCGAAAGGTCAAACGCAGCTGGTGGAGGGGGACGGAGGGGGACAGAGCCCACTGCTGTATATGTCTGGGCAGGAGAGGCAGGGCCCAGCTTGCCAGCCCAGGAGCAAATGGAAGAAAGCCCCTCACTAGGCTGCGGCGGGCACGGGCAGCCCCTGACTGCAGGCAGAGGGTCCCAGCGCCCTGAGGATGCACCCAAGAGATGGGGAGGGCAAAACGCAGCAGGCAGAGGGTCCCAGCGCCCTGAGGATGAACCCAAGAGATGGGGAGGGCAAAACACAGCTGCCCTCCTCTTCATTGCCTTCCCCGGCTGGCAGTTAGCAGCCTCCAATCACACAAATAGCACCGTTGCCTGTTGGGGTAATTACTAGCTAATGAAGCGGAGGCAGCTCGGTTGGATCCCAGCCTCCAGCTCAGGGTCTGGCTGGAGGGGGAGGTTCGGGGATGCTCTACACAGGTTTGGGCTGCAGAGCTGGAAGGCATTGGGATTTTGCCTCCAGCTTGGGAAGGGTGGGACAGGTCAGACCCGGGATGCACGTCCTCCTCCAAGCCAGCACCGGGATGTTCCCATTCCCGGCTCACTCCGGGTCCTGGTGCCAGCCCGGCGGGGCCAGCTCCTGCCCCCTCCTCCTCCAGCACCTCCCTGTGCCTGGCTGCACATCACTGCACTGAACCCATGAGACAAACCAGGGGTAGGAGGAGGTTTGGTTTCCCCAAACCACTCGAGCTTTAAAAACCCACCGGGCTCAGCACCCCTCACCTTTCCTTGGCCACCCTGGCTACAAGAGCCCATCTCCCCAGGGGAGCTGAGATCCGGACGAGGTGGGAGAGGGACAAGGTACAATCCCCACCCTTTCAGTTTGGGCTCAGACCTCAAAACTCATTTCATGCCATAAGCCCCCCATCCCAAGCCCAACAGGGAAGACGCTGCCCAAGAAACACAGAGCTGGCCACAAACCCAAAGCTATTTAACCAAACCTGCCTGGGGTACGCTGATGGGGTGAGCAATTTGGCTCCATGCAGTCACCTCTCACCGAGGTTTTTTGCAGTCACCAGTCACCTCTCACTGAGGTTTTTTTCTCTGGCTTTTTTTCTGGATTATGGATTAGTGCACTGGGGTAGCAGCAGCCGTGGGCAGAGGAGCCCTGTTCTGCCTCCTTGGCCCCCGCCATGCAGGGCCACCTGCGCTGCGGGGGAATGAAGCAGGAGGGAGCAAAGTGCCGCGTTCGGGCTTTTATAGACTATTACTTATAATGGAGAGGAACAAAAATACTGTAAAATAAATCACTTGAGGGCATCAGCCTAAGCATTAAATAGGCTTCTAGTAAAAAGCTGCTTCAACTGAAAAAGCTTCCTGATTTGGATCGGAGGCATTACCCTACCTGTGAGAAAGCCAGAGCTTTCATAAAGCCGGGGGGACAGGCAGCACCATCCCGGGAAAGGTGCTCTCGTGCTCCTCCTGGGGCACGGGATGCTCCCTGCTCAGCTGCCTCCCACCAGCCACTTATATGCCTCAGGAGAGCACCCCGGCCGCTAAATTTTAGGCTTCCCATCCCATCCCTGTGGAGCAGCGCTGCCCCTGCAAAATATGTGGAGCATTTTGCAATGTTAATGGGCAGCACAACTGCTAATGTGTAAACTTTTACTGCTCCGGAGAACAAATGGAGAGTTTGGGGAGCAGACACTTCCCATTAAGATGCACTAATGAAATGTGAAAATGTTTTACTGTGCTGTAATTTTATATATTTTCGAACACAGCTGCAGCTGCAGCGCTGTCCTATTTGTGGCTAATTTAAGCGCCAATTAAACTGGGCTAAATTACAGCCAAGTACGCCATGGGAACTGATGTGACAAGGGACGTGTCCAGGAGCCCCAAATCTTGCTGACCTTGCCATCACCGTTCGAGCTGGTTTGCAAGCCAGATCAAGAGCTGCCGGCTCCTGGCACTTGCCAAAAGGTCACAGCAGATTCCTGAGGATGGCGAGATTTTCTGGCCGGGGCGATGCAACGGCCCTGCGCCTCCCACGGGCTCTAGAGCAGTCAGGGGCATCTGCAGGTGCCCGGCTCTCGGGGAGGTCCTCTTCCCTGTTAGCTGCGGTCAGGAGCTCGGATGAGGCCGGGGCTGTGGCAAACCCTTCCCGCTCAGCCAGGAACCCCCACTTCCCCTCACAGGAGCCATGATGTCCTTCCTGGGGCATCTCCTCAGACCCCAAATACTTGGTTAACACTGGGGCTGCTGCTGCATCCCGCACGTCGCCGAAGCTTTCGCTTGCCCCAGCTGCCTCCTGGGGAAGCTGATTCACGTCAGAAAAAACCCTCATTTTTCTGGAGAATGGAGGAGCTGGTGGGATTTTGTTCTTCCTTTTGGGTAAAAGAAGGAATAAAGTACCTAAAGGCTGGGTCGTGCCCACTGGCCTCACCTTCGTAGCATCCTAATTGGGGCTGGTGGCCACGCAGCTGGGTACCGGCTCCCTTTAGCAGGGATGGAGTCCAAAAGCAGCGCCGGCGTCCCACAGCCTCAGGTCCCACCTGGTTTGCGTAGTTTAGGGTGCGGAGTCTGTTCTCAGCAGTTTGGGGTTGGTTTTTTAGCTGATTTGTTTAGCTGGTGATGGCCTTAGGATTTGCTCCAGCAAGGATAGCTCAGAGGGCTTCAAAAGAGCTGCAGGCTGGTGTTTGGCACGGGGAGCTGCCTGCTTTCCTAAGGGCATTTTTTTTTTTTTTTTAAATTGATTCAGGCAATTGCGATAAATCCCCTGTGGCCCCTGGTTTCCAGCTGAGCCAGGTTAGACCCAAGTTAGCTCAGGAAGAGCAGGGCTGGCATCTTCCTGCAGCCTGTGGCTATGCCCCTTGTGCCCAGGGGCATCCCATCCCCGCAGACCCCCCGCCTGCCCCTCACCTTTCCTCCAGCCAGCCGGACAGCAGGCTTAGCACAGAGTCCCCAGAAAGCTTTTTCTAATACCTACCACACATATATACATATTTTTAACGTGTGTTTCCCAAGGGCAGCCAGGGAACCGAATCTATGGCACAGCCCCTAGCTCCCAGGCAGTGCAGGATCCGGCCCCAGAGCACAAACCCAGGTAGGGGGGCAGGTTCCTTCATCTCGCTGGGCCCCAGTGAGGTCTAGCGAGGGTGTCTGTCTGTTTGTCCAGATAAGCCCCCACGCTGGCACCCCGATGTTGGGACTGGAGAGCGGGGCTGAGCAGCCACCCTGGGAAGCAGAAACATGGGATTTTTGCCTTCCCAACGCTCGGCAGAGGCTGCAGGAGCAGCGGTGCGGTGCGGGAGGGTCCGGTGCAGCCAGGCTTGTCCCGCTCAGCCCTCATCACAGGGCTCCCAGCCCACCCCCACCCGCTTGGGACACACACCCCCTCCCTGCTTCTCCCCAAAGTATGGGGCAGAGGTGACCGAGGGCTGGCAGACATCATCTGCTGCCCATCAAAACAGCTGAGGCTGATGGGGAAGGCGACCACATTCCCCGCTTACCAAAACACCCACCCAGCTCCTTGCCTCTGAGTCCCCTCCTGGGCTCGCTGCCCCCCGCAAGACCCCGGCCTCCCGAGCCCCTCATCTGGCAGCAGAGCCCACCCGCAGCCCCCTCTGCTCCCAGTGCCTCTTACGAGCGCCCGTTACCCGGGCCATGCCTCATAAACTCCAATTAGCATCAGCCGTCATCAAGCCCCAGTGCCCTTGGCCAGGCAAGCGATAGCCCCGGGGAAGCGGGGCTGGCCCTGGCATCTCCCGGTGATGCCGGTCTGGCACCCAGCGGGCACGGATCCCACCACTGGAGGAGGCTGCAGCCAGGGACAGACCTCCCCAGAGTGGCCGCTAGCTCCTCTCTAATTAATCCAATTACAACATCGCGTTGGCGGCGCAACTGGTGGATTAATTGCGGTTTGCTCCAGGTAAGTGGCAGGCGGAAACGCTCCCGTGTTCAAACAGGCTTGTTATTTGCTATTAACTATGAAAAGCCCGGCCTCAAACCTGGCCAGCGAGGAAGGCGGTCCTGCCACCAGCATCATCCTTGTTGGGAGAACGGAGCGCTCTCTCCTCCCCAGGCTCATTGAGTGCCTGCGGAGCCCTCACATCACTCCCAAGAAACAAATCCTCGCTTAAGACTAAAAAAATAAAGATTAGTGGGGACAACGCTGGGAGCAGGAATGTGGAGTGGAAGGCTGCTTGCTCTCAGATTTTTTTTTAATAGAATAAAAAGGAGATTATTGGAAACAATTGTTCAGACTGTCAAGAAGATGAAAGTGTCAGGAGTAAACAGATGCTGGTCACGATTCAGCACTCATTAAGGCAGGAGAAGGATTCATTTCATATGCATGATTAACTCCTGGCCACTGATGATTTACACAGCAGATGATCAAAAGAGAATTAATTATTCCACAAATCAGGCTGCTGCCAGCCTGGCCCCAGTCCCCGCTGGTGCTGCCGACGGCACAGCCCGCAGCCCCCAAGAGCAGGGCTGTCGCGACGTCCACCCAAGAGCGGGGCGGCCGCCGCCGTCGCTGCCCCGCAGCCGTGCCCGCACCCAGCTGTGTGCTCTCTGCCCCTGCCTGGGAGTGTTTGCCCCCGCAGCCCCCAGGCCACCCTCCCCACCATCGCCCGGCATCGCTGCCTGGCATCTCCTCGACTGCACCCACCAGGCACCTCCGGCATCACCATGTTCAACACCGAAGGGGTTTCGTGCTGCCCAGCCTTGCCGGAGCCGCCGCTGGGGAGGTATTGGCTTTCTGACACCCGGCCCAATAACCTCCTCCTCCGTTAGCAGTAATTAACTCAGGGAAGGTTTCTCTCCACTTGACACCTTTTCTTTCCTTTGTGATTGATGGAGTCTCTCAGCGTTACAAATCCACGCCGTAATTAAAGGAAGGAACTCCACTCCCTTTACCTGATTTATTTTTTAATACAGTCCCCTTTTGATCTCGTCTCTCTCTTAATTAAATTACGAGCCATGAATCAACACCCCGCCGCTACAAAAGCTGTTCTGCCTTGCTCGCTTTCCTCCACCGAGAGGGAAATAGCATCTCCAAATCTTGGTGATGGGGAATCGCCACGCGTTACATGAAACGCCAGCTCTGCTCTTGCTTGGATTTTATGAGGAGCACAGGGGCTGGATCCTGTGGGCTGGTGGGCTCATGGAGAGCAAACATGAACCCTCTCTGGGACTGGGGGTGCAGAGCAGGGAGCGATGCTGTGGGGTGATTTCTTTGCAGTCGCCCCGTGTCCCTGGCAGGTGCTGGGGCTGCTGGGGGATATGGGGCAGCTGGAGGACCGTGGGCCCAGCCCCATCCCAGGCATCGGTCTCCTGCCTGCGCCCGGTCCCAAGGAGGGGAAACCCCTGCCAGAAACAGCACCTGGGTCCTGCCGGGCTTGTCTGTCTTTGGGACCAAAGAACTGCTGATCCACAAAGCCTCCTCAGCGCTCGCCTGCTCTGGGGGCTCAGCCCATCCTCGAGCACCCCGGCACATGTGGTGCCCATCCCTGCCATGCCGGCAGTATCCCTCCTGCACCGTGACACCCCCATACCCCCCCAGGCCCGGCTCTCCTGCGCCTCCCCTCCCTGCTCAGAGGCCACTGCTGAGGGAACATTGGATGTCAGCTACCTCACATGGCAGAGCCCCCGGCCACGCACCACCGGCCCACCACGGGCACCCGGCACGGCTGACGTGCATCACCGTGGCTACTGGGGGGCTGGG
>NW_008796167.1:390912-396001 GCF_000699145.1 Aptenodytes forsteri | reverse complement strand
CGTGCATCACCGTGGCTGCTGGAGGGCTGGGGAAGCCATGTGTCACTGGGAGCGTAATGGCGTAATAACTCTTTCCTGTGCAGGCTGGGTGATGACAGAGCTTTTAATGAAGGATAATGGTGTTTTGCATTTAAATATGCTGACTGCAGCAGCCCTGGGACAGGAGGAGTAAATCAGGGAGGGCTCCCGGCGGCGCTCGGAGCCCCGTCCCGCTGGAGGCATCTCTGTGGACATCCTGGGACCGAGGAGAGGGGAGGCAGGCAGGGACGGGCACCTGCATGCTCCATCTCATCCCCCCGCCGAGTGCAAATGAGCCTGATGCTAATTTAATGAACTTCTGATGATTATCGCCTTTATTTTTAAATCTGAATTCCTGCAGGAGTCACCTTCAGCAGGGAAAGGCAGCCCCTCCCCGAAGCGGCGGCGGGGGATGAATTGATTGCCTGTATCTGATTAGCAATTACACTCGGCGCACTTCAGCGGTAAATACTGTCACCCTGGGCTGGGGACTAGGCGATGGCAGATTGCGGGGCTCCCCGGGGAGGGTGCTGGGGAGGGAGGGGCACCAGGAGCCCGCAGGGATGGGAGCAGCGCTTCGGCATCTGGATAGTGCTGACACCCACCCTGGGCTCGGTGCCCGCACAGCACG
This sequence comes from Aptenodytes forsteri, assembly GCF_000699145.1. NCBI lineage: Eukaryota > Metazoa > Chordata > Aves > Sphenisciformes > Spheniscidae > Aptenodytes > Aptenodytes forsteri. The sequence continues at coordinate 395,352 of NW_008796167.1, read as the reverse complement.
GAGCAGAGGCCACAGGCACCCCCTGGCTGGAGGGGACAGTCCCTAAAATAACTTGCTTCCCAAAGATTTTTGAGGCTCCAGGTGGAAGCCACTAGGGCGAGCTCACCATCTCTCCCTCCCCCGGAATAACCGTCTCCTGCTGCCGAAGCCGCCAGGCTGGTGCTTACGGGCGTTTATGAGTTGTGTCTTTAATACAGCGCTGTAATATTTGCCCTATAAATTCTTAAGAACAGATTTACAGATGAGCTATTACTGGCATTACAGACTATTAATAAGTCAGTTAAACCTACATAAAAAAATTGCATTCCCTGCCTTTACATTGGCATAAACATATAAGAAGGGACACGAGTGCTGCAGCTGGGGACAACGGTGCCTGGCTACCGTGGCAGGAGGGCCATGTGCTGTGTCCCCTGGGCCACCTGCCCTGCTCCTGGAAGCCAACAGCCATGCTTCCCTGCGGGGACATGGGACACACATGGCCGAGCGAGCCACCGGTCAGCTCCCACGGGAAAGCTGGGGATCCCCTGATCCAGGACACAAAGGACCCCGGCACATCCCCATTTCCCAGCCGGCAGAGGTGTCCCGGGGGAAGCAGAGGGTTTCTGCATGCTTGAGCTGGCGTCGAGGTGCTCAGGAGCATGGAAGGGACGCGGGGGACAATGCTCTGACTACGCTGCCTCCTCCGTTTTGGGAGGTGAGCTATTTGCAGAGCCGGCTGCTCAGTGTATGCAAGCTATTTCTGGAAGAGCCTTGATTGAGAAAAGCCATCTGGAGAAAGGCGGCAGCGGAGCCACGTCTCCAGGAGCAGCTGGCGCCGCGCCGGGATCCGGTGGGTTTGAGGGCTCCGATGCACAGGGGAAACGCGGAGACTCCCCTCATTCCCAGCCACATCGACCGGCTGGACGTCAGGGGGTGCTTTGCCCCCCTAATTCAGAGCCAGTGAAGCCCGGCAGCATTACCCCACTCATGCCCTTGTTTCCAGCCTGGGGAGATGCTTGGCTTCCCTGCCACCAAGTTAAGACCTGGACATGCTGTAAGACCAGATCCTGGCGCCATCGTGGGTGATAGGAAACCTGGGATGGAGGGCTTGAACCCAGCACCAGCTCCTGGGATGGGGGTACCAAGTGAGACCCTTGTCCTGAAAAGAAAGGGGTTGAGGAGAGGTGTAGCAGGAGGACGGTCCCACTGCTGCCACCTGGACACCTGGCCAAGGAGAGGAGCTGGGAGCAGGTGGGCTAGCAGCGGTCCCTCCGCGATGGCCCCACGTACAGCGTGGTGCTTTGGTTAACAGCAGGGTAGAGCCTGCGCCCTCCAGCGCTGCCGAGCACGAGGAGCCCCCGCGAGAGCCGGGACGTCTCCAGGGGAGCACAGGGGGAGATAAACAAACAAAAATGCAATATTTTCCTCCGCTGCCAAGGTTCCATCAGTGCTGGCTGGCTGGGTTTGATTAAACCTCTCATTTATTACATTTCGGAAGAATATAATTTAGCTACCAGATTAAAAGCAAATAAGACCCACATGAAGGGTCCCAGCGCATCCATTTCCCCAGAGCCACCACGTGCCATGGCAGGACGGGCTGGGGGGTGACAATGGCACCTTGGGATACCCTCAGCATCCCCACCCAGGGGCTCCCCAGGCTGCTGGCCCCTCCGCCGGCCTTCCTCGGGCTTGGGACATGGCCTCGTGGCTCCTGCACTGCATGGGGGGCTCCCCTGGGGATTGCAGGTACGGGGAACCCGCGCAGCCAAGGAAGGGCCACCGCAGCGGTGCAGACTGCTCATCCAAGCGGGCAGGGGCATCGAGGCACCTGGGTTCATCAAGACACATCACCTGGTAAAAGGACACCCGTGGGCCATGGCCACCCAGCCCCGATCTGCTCATGTCGGTGAGCTGGACCGTCCCCGGGGTGCACCGAGTCCCTGGGGCAGCAGAGCTCCACGGCGGTGCAAGGGTGATGTGATCCCATCCCTGATCCAACCCAGGCAGCTGCGGGGGAAGAAGCCCTGCTCTCCAAACTCATCTTCATCAGCCTGTTCAAACAGGCACACACAAGGTTGCTGCTCTGGCAAGCTTTCAGCTCTTTGCCTATTAGTTTTAGATGAGCTGGCTATTTAAACAGCACTTAAGTATTACAGCTGCTGGGCTGTAAAGTGTCTCTGTGACACGAGCCCCTATTCCCAGGCACTTCAAAAGCTTCTGTGTAAAAGAAATTAGTAACAAAGTGAATTATACTCGAATGCAGCTTCTGGAGACATAAAGCAGTGGCAGGGGAGCGGCAGAGGGTGAGGGAGAGGAGTTTAACCTCCCCTCCCCTTCCTGCACCCCCCCAGGCAGTGATGGATGATGCCATTTTCAGGGCATCACAAAACCAGGTCAGATTAAGACCAAAACGGGCTGAGGTCCACCAGGCTTTCTGCTTGGGGTCATTACCGGCGATGATGGGCATCTGAAGTCTGATGGCACGATGTCAAACGATTGCTTTCTAAGCAGGCTGTTTTTTCTTCCCAGCCCAACATTCGGAAGCCGGGAGGGATGGAGTTGCCTCCTGACACCAGCGGGGTTTCGGTCGTGTCTCGCCCAGCAGCCAGCGATCGATGCTCAACCCCTGTGCCAACCGTCTCCAGCTTCAAGCTGCTCCCGCCTGGTGGTGTTTGTTCACTTTGTGATGGACAGAACTTGGGAAAAGTCAAGCCTAAAAACCTCTACAGTCTCAGCTGCAGGCCATGGGGCTTTCATTCCCAGCCTTTGCCAAATCAATGCAGCAGCAGACAAACCCACCAGCCCTCCACGGAGCCACCCTTGATCCCGGCGAGCATGAAGAAGGAAAAAAATGTATTTTAAAAAGATGCAGGTTCGCAAGGGCTAACCATAATTCACTGCATGCCCTGCAGGCAGGAACAAGACGCCAGCATGGAGAAAGAGCATCTTCCGTGGGCTTCGACCCTGAGGGGGACATGGTTTCCTCCCAGTTTTTGGCTGGACTTTTCGGGGAGCAGCGCTGCTCATCTGCAAAATATCCCTGTCTGGGGAAGCGGCAGTGGTCAGGACCTCAGCGTCACAGCTCCGCCAGACGCCATGCAGCCATCATCAGCGGTGATTAATGAGATGTCTGAGCTGTCGCTCAGCGCTGTGATGAGTCTGTAAGTGGACAAGATATATTAGGGGAAAATGCTTGTAGGAGAAGAAAAGGGCTGGGCTGGTAACCCCAAACCTCACAGACCCTGTGGGAAGGCTCCCATTGGCGTCCGACTGTTCGGACAGGGAGTATCCAGTCCCCAGCCGGACGTCATCTCGGCTAGCATCCCTCCCAAGCACCATTTGCTTCTGATTTCCGAGGGGATTTGTTTCGCAGGGTCCCCACAGGCACTGGCAGGAGAGGGAGGCAGGAGCCAGTCCCCCTTGCCCGGGGAGAGCAACGTAATGTCATTCAGAGCTGGGATCTTACCTCCAAATCCCTCTTTCTTTGACAAGAGCAGAAATCATCCACTCAATCTTCAAACAGCAGTTCAAAGCCTTTACATCACTCTCAAGATTAATTAGCAAGCTAAATAATAATCCAGGATAATTCTTACCAAGGCATAAGAACTGTGACACGGTCGGTCAGTGATGTGGGGAATCCAAGGCAGGAGAAAGCTTCATGTTCCCGGTTAAATCCAACATCTCTCAGAAAAATGCAGCCTCTTCCCATAACAAATAGCAGTGTCAGGAGTTAATCCTCACCAGAGGAACATTTCAAAGAAAACCCACCTGGGGCAGAGGGTCTGTTTGCTTTACGTGTGTTAACATGCGTGTGCTCAGGCAGGGGAGCAGCAGAGCTCTGGTCGCCGTTGGCCAACACAAGTGCCCACCAAGGCAACACGTGGCTGACCCCATAGAGGACAGGTTATGGGTGGCACAGAGCTGACGGTCAGGCAGGTCCTGGGGCAGGAGGCTCAGCAGCGAGGCACGTGCGTAGCCTGAGGATGGCCGTTAAATGCAGGGACACCACATCACACCTGGGACGCCCTCAAATGCAAGCAGTGGCAAGCAGAGAACAGGCTCTGGAGGCTCCCTACGATTCCCCTGTCCCATTCTTACGTGCCATGGCTGGGCACTGTGCCCACAGACCTCCAGCATGGCCCAGAACGGCTGCCTTTCTTGCTCTGGACTCCCATCTGGCAATGATGTCCCAGCTCCAGCGGCCGTCGGTGCAGGATGCAGGGTGCTCTCCAAGCCACGGGTGAAAGCCTCGCAGCCCCACCTGCCCAGGGGTGCCGTTCCTTTACTTCCAACCCCCCTTTTCCCAGGCACCTCCAAATGCTAGGAAGAAAAATAAATAAATAATCAGCCACAGCAAGCTGGCTGCACCAGAACATTTATTTCATATAATGCATCATTTATTTTCAATTATCGTGGTACTTCCCCCCCCCCCCCCCCCCCCCCCCCTCCCCCCCCCCCCCC
>NW_008796167.1:362240-388913 GCF_000699145.1 Aptenodytes forsteri | reverse complement strand
TTACTGTGTTCCTCCCCCCCCCCCCCGCCCCTTCCTCCCTCCTTCCCCGCACACTTGGCAGATCGCTGGTGGAAAGTTTGCAGAGTTGCAAAAGAGCTGAGGCAGGAGCAGCGGCTCCGGCACAAGGGGAAGGGGCAGACGTGATGGGGACAGCGCTGGCACTTCTTACAGCAGCGTGGGGCTGGGAGGAGGATGGCAGCCTGGTGGGAGGGAGTTAAGGACAGACACCTTGGGTGCCATGGGTCAGACAAGGAGAGGTGTCCCAGCTGTCAGCTCACCTCTGGACTAATGCGCTGAAGGAGGTGACAGCAGCGAAGCAGAAGCGGTAACGGGGACACTGCAGGAGAGGGCACAGAGAAGGATGAGAGCAGCGCTGTAGGCATCTTCTCCCTCTAGACACAGTTTCAGTCTCCCAGCCCCAGCCAAGCACCAGCCTCCTCTCCCTTTCCCTCTCCTCTGGAGACAAGAGCCAGGCTGCAACCTGCTCTCAAAGCCTCAGCGAGCCAGAGCTTGGGGATGGAGCCAAGTCAACCTCCGGCTCGCAGGAGACGTCCAGACCTGACCTCTGGGGTGCAGATTGAGATGTGGTTTCTGTAGCCAGTAGCTGAAAAACCCAAGCCCACCCCCAGTCCCTGCATGGCCAGGAGACCTCCAGAGGCTGGGGTGGCTCTGGGCAGGGCTAGAGCTGCTGGGGCCTGGGTGCTTGTGCAACACCCACCACGTCCCGCCGCATTCCCATCCCACAGGGGGATGCTGCAGCTGCAGCCCAGGCATGGCGGTGCGGCGCTCGCAGTCTTTGCCCCATACTTGCACCCCAAACAGCTTTTTTTATTCCCGGGTCTATCTCAGTCAAAGCCATTTGAAAATCTCTGACATATCATGAAGGATTTTCTAATGGGGTTCAGCAGACTTTAAGATTTATATCAAAAAGCCCCAATTTATTGAATTAATGCTGCAGAGCAAAACCATGGCTGCTTAACAACTGGAGTATCAGTATTTTACAGCAACATAACTAATAAGGCCATTAATACAAACTGGGTTCACTCCTGACATTTATATCACTGTAAATCTCTCTCAGCACCGGAATTATTTATGCCATCTCGGGCACTCGAGAAGTGCTGTCGTCCTTTATCAGGCTGAAAGATTTAAGCCAAGAGATGACGAAAAAAAACGTAATTAAAAAAAAAGGAGCTGGAGAAGAGCTGGGACAGGCCCCCAGTGCAAACGTGGGGCTGCCCCTTGCTTTCCAGCAGGGATGGGACCAGGGGGGACCCTGCACCCCGGCCAGGTCCCTTGATATCAAACCTATCCAAGTACCTGGCTGCAGTTCCCCACATGCGCTCAGCTTTGCCCTGAGCAAGGAAATCTTGGATGATTTTAAGCAGGGATTGCGGATGCAGCCAGTCCCCACCCGGTCCCCTTCTCCCCGACATCCCCTCCAGAGGAGGTTTCCCAGCATGGCCTCGAGCCTGGGGCAGCTGGGAAGGCTGAAAGCTGCACAGGGCAAGAAAGATCTAAACCCCCCCAAAAAACCATCCCCAGCACTAACGAAGGACCTGGGAAACTGCAAATATGAAGGAGATCAGGGTGGGGGGGGTGGGAGAGGAGAGGAGCCTGACAGACTCACTTTAGTACTAATTATTTCTGGTGTTATCTGCAGAGACAGATAAGGTTTTCATTAATAAACTTGAAGGTGGGGGGGGGCAGAGAGAAGCAGCAACAGCCGAGTGCCAGGCAAGAGCTGCAAATGAACCACAACCACCAGCGAAATGCAATCAGGCACAGGGAGCAATTAGGGGCCTGGCTAGCAGCGCCGGCAGCGTGGGGTACATGGGGGACAGTAATTAGCTGCCAAGCCTGTCCCCACTCGGCTTTGTTTTGCAGGCTGCCTCATAATTCACAACATGTTAGAAATGAAATCATTAGTAATCTTTCATAGGCAGGGCTTTATTAAACTCACTATCTGCGCTTATTTAATTGGAAGGAGATAAACCCAGGCCAGCGTGGGAAGCAGGGCGAGGGAGATACATCACCTCCTTACAGCCTTGCTGCAAAATAAATGCAGGGGGTGCACGTGTGCATGGGGGACAGGGGGTTGCAGGGGCTCTGAAACCACCGATTTTGATTTTTATCTACGTGAAGGAACTCCGAGAGGCAGGAGGATGGGGGAAAGCCCTTGGTTTGCAGGTGGTGTCACCCAGGCCATGGGCTCCGGGGCAGGATTATGCAGGAGCACGGTCTGGCCAGCTTCATGCTGGCTGGGCAGATGGATGGGAGGCGGTGGGATGGATGTCCGGGGGGGACCCAAGGAGCTGCGGTAATTAGCAGATGCAGGCAGATCCCCATGGCAACGGGCGGTCCAGCCCTTTCCACCCTGCACAGCCTCAGCCCAAAGGTCAGCGGCAGCACAGGGGCTGCTGCTGCCTGCGGCAGGAGGAGGGTGGTGGGCCACCCGGGGTCCCTCACCCCGGCAGCCCTCGGGCTGTGCTGCACGAGACATGGGGGCCCCGTGTCAGCTTCACGTGGGGGCCCCCACGGCAGCTTCATTGTGGTTCTGCTTTGATTCAGATTGGCTCAAACCAGAGATCATTTTCCCCTGCCCCAAGAGAGATGAAGATGCTTGGTCCACCCAAAAGAGTATATTGTAGCAACTGGTTAAAATCAGGATAAAACAAACCCCTTTCCCCAAAAGCTCAACCTCTCTGCATGATGCATCCATCCCAAACAGCCACCCCTGGCTGACTGGTGACCCCACACAGCAGCCCCCCAGCCTGACCCGCTCCCCTCTCCATCTCTCCCCCAATGCCTGCAGATGCATGGGGTAACACTTCCATCCGTGCTGCTCCGGCTCCCTCCCCAGGTAGCTGTTCTCTTTGATTGCTGTTGAAAGGAGATAGCATCCTACCTGATGGGGAGATTTCCAGCCCTCCTGCGAGAGCCCTTTGCTTTCCGAGAAGCTGGAGCTCCAGGGCCTCTAGCAAACACTATTCACAGAGGGAGAAAATGGAGAGAGATTGGAAAGGTGGAGAGAGAATTGCTTTTCTCTGTTTTATTGGAGCTGAGTCTTTAAATGGCTCTCCTTAAACTGCAGCATTGCAAAAGAGGCGAGAGCCACACAGAGGTGAAAGGACGATATTTCTTGAGGCAGGGCGAGGTGCCATCTTGGTAAATATTTAATTAGGAGTCAAACTGCTAGACCAAGGAGTTTTGCCTGTGGAGATTTATCGGACGCAAACATCATCAGTTTGAAAAAGTAAGCAGCTCATCAGGAGCTTGAGCCTGAATCCATGCCTAGCTATTTAAAGCCAGAGGAACCTGATGAATCTCTTCATACCACTCCAGCCCAGAGATAAGATGGGCTCAGGGGCTGGGGGATTTGGCCCCTCGCTCTGCCCCAGCCAGGGAAGGTGCTCTTAAACCTTGTCCTCATAACTGGAAGTATTTCCTCTCCTCCTCGTCTTCCTCCTCTCCAAAATTGAGGGACTATTGATACAAACAACAAAAGCCCTGAGGACCCACCCGTGCCCCCTCCTGGGCATGGGGCGGGTGTCTGGGGCTTTGCTCTGGGTGCAGATTTCCTACACCTCCCCCTGCGTCCCACCCTGCCGGACACGTGTGGCCAAGTGGCTCAGGGTGGGCAAACCCTGCCAGGTAGTGTAGAAAACAGGACACATACAAACCCCGCCTCAAAGGCAAAACTTGCACTAAAGCCTACCCAAGCCAGGATTTGGTCACAGCAATGGTGCTAGTGATGTGTGACCACAGGTCCTCTTCTGCCTAGCCAGGCTTGCAGGACTCTTCCAGACATCCATCGGCTCTGGAGAACCCAAATGTGGATGGCCACAGCCACATCCATCTCCCATCCAGCTTGTAGGCACCACAGGATGAGAGGGTCTAAAATCCTCTTTGCTTCCTTCAAGGAACTGACCCCAAGATGGGGACGTTTGGTTGGAAATCTCCCTGTGCTGGCACGGGGACAGCATCAGGTTTCACAAAGGGACCAAGAATGGTCCATCAATAGCTTGGGATCCCAGGAAACACAGCTCAAAGTCTTGTTAGGAGAGGGAAATGTTGTCCCTTTATACACCCACAAACATTAAGCTTGCAAGTCAAGCCTATATTTAAGAAATCACTAACGCTTACTTAAGGAGCTAAAACCCCAGTGTACGATTGATGGAAAACAGAGCTGCTCTACATCAAGCTGAGTTTGAGCGTGTCCTCCAGTGCCCCCAACGCGTTTGCAGTGCAGCTCAACTCATGTCCCAGATGGGAAGGACTGCAAGGATTTATCCCAAAGTCCATTCCTCCCTCGTACTGCCCGCGCTGGCACCGGTTAGAGCCACCTCTCCGATTCCCATTTAACATCGCAGGGAATTGCCAACATCTCCTTTCTCTGCATCTTTTCCCCTCTCGGTCACTCAAGCAGAGGGAAGGTCTCATCGTTTCCTTCAAGTGCTGCTTCTGCAGTGCTTCTTGTCCGGGGCAATTCATGTGCCACAGACTCATCCAGGTCTAACAAGGATGGCAGCAGCCAGAGCAGCTTTGCTTCCAGGTTTCCCCCTCCCCATGTCATGCCCCAAGGTCCCCAGTCCCCCGTACAAGCCACACTATGTCCTTGGTACTCTCCTAGCCCTCAGCCAGGTAAGGCCGGCCTTGAACCAAATAGTTTGACCCCAAGTTAAGATTAAAAAAAGAAAACCTCAAAATCATCTCGTTGAGAAAAAGGGTTGAAAGGCCAAGCTCCTCACCGCTCTGGCTCCTTTGCCCTCAGCAGAAGAGCGAGCAAACTCTGGGCTGCTTAATGAAGAATTGCGGTGCTCAGTGGATGCAGCGGGCAGAGTGCTGTCATCTGTGGCTGCCGTTCAAATTCATTAAAGCACAGCATCACTCCGCTAGTGCTGCCAGCCCACGTTCGCTTCCCCGCAGCCAAGCGAGCACGCAGGGCACGGACGGGAGCTGCTCAGGGTCTGCACGGGATGCAGACCTGCTCCACCACTGCCTCTGGGTTTATGCTATCCCATCACTTTTCCTTTGCTGCGCAGAGCTCTCCCACAGCCCTGACAGCTCGGGGACGTCTTGCCATCCAGCGCAGCAAGAGGATCAAAGCCGCGGCAGCAAGCGAGAGGCCAGGATGAGACTCCCCGGGGAGGGAGGTCAGCCCAGCCCTGGCACAGCAATACATGGGGTAAGTTCATGTTGCATCATGCAAGACTGGAGGCGGGGAAAAAAAAACCATCCCATCCCCTCCCCTTCTAGGATCTCCTTTCTTGTACCTTATTGCCCAGCTTCTCTGTAAGCCAAATAAAACCTTTCTCTAGATCCTTCTGGTAACAGCAGTGACTTGCCCTGCTTGGCTGCAATTAGCTACAAAACCACCACAAAAATTGCCCAGATGAAGAACATTTAAGGACCAAAAAAAAAAAAAAAAAAAAAAGGAACTGAGCTGCAAGAAAGCAAGATCCATCATGGTTAATTATTTGCTCTTAATTGTCAAAAAAAGATGGATTGATGAAAGGAGTTGGTAAGCAGGACGATAGCAGGAGTGTTCTTGAAGGCAAGCACTGTAGTAGGATCCAAAAGCAAGACTTTTCATAATCCATGGGCTGTTAATTATCTAAACACAGGTCCCTTAGAGCTGCCTGAGTGAAGATTAATTAGTTTTTGAAATAATAGCTAATTGATACTGGGAAGGAGTTTGGGTTCCAAAATAATGGCTGAAAATTAGCCAGCCTGTTTCTCCATTTCTCTTTGCCACGTTCAGGAGGACATTTGTCTCTGTTGCTTTTTCAGAAAAGGGCCATTAATCAAATCAGCAGATGGTCCTTCCCAACCCTGTGATGTTGCAGAAAGACAAAAGGGAGGAGGAGGAGGAGGAAGCAATCACCCACGAGTGTTAGGAAAAAAATCCCCAAACCCAGTGATTAGCAACTCCAGCCACCGTCTCCCCAGAGAGGACTGGACCTGTTCAACTGGAGTAACTCTCCTGGAGATGAGGAACGTCTCCTGTGACAAGCAGGCACCTACAGGAGAGGGATTTGACTGTCTTTAAAACAAATTACCTACATTAATCCCAAATACTGGGATTTATGTCTCCTGGTTCACCCAAGTTTGACATCTAAGTTGTCACCACCTGCCAAAGCTTTCACCCATGAGTGGGCCACACGTGCCTAAGGACTCATTCCTGCATGTCCCTGGGGTGTGTGCACGCTGGCTTGTCCCTCCGCGGCGATTCTCACCGTCACCCTCTCCCACCCGGCTGCACGTTTCACAGGACGCGCGGGAACATCTCCGTGTAGGAACATCTCCCGTCAGCGTCGGTGACAGCTCTGCTGTCACACACGGCTGAGACCATCCGAGGGGCTCAGGAGCTGTCAGATGTACACGCATGCAGAGAGCACGATGGCACACGTCTTGTTCCCTGGGAAAATCAGCCAGCGGGAGCCTTGGCTCCTCCGAGCAGCCCCCCAGTGCTCCCTGCCTCCCCGGGCATCTGCCCCAGCCTTGGGGATGGCATCGGCCATTGTCACATGCAGGTGAGTGAGCTCACGCAGCCCACTGAGCCCAGAGCCTGCGAAAACCCTCACAGTGGGTACCCACGCAGGTGGGACCCCACTGCCGAGAGGGACCCTGCCTTCCCACCCCGCTGTGACGGGGCACTCTGGGGAAGCGGCTCCGTGTTACAGCCCAGTGAAGGCACAGGCAGCTGAAGGCTGCCCTATCAATCACACCAGCCTCCGCTCACGGAGCCCCTTGTCTTGAAAGAGCGTTTGCTCCATCACATAAGCACAGCTGACACGCTTGAAACCCTCCACGGCATATATTGATGTACGTTACCTTGGATTTTATAGCATAATAAATAACGGGGGAGAGGCAGACACCCATCCCCTCAATGCAGTCTGCACCGTAGCGCCCACCCTTTGTGGCTTCTCAAATCCAGGACTGCAGACAGAGTCTTCCCTGGGATGTCATTACTTAGACACCCCGCCAGTGGCACGTGTCCATGGGACAGAAGGTCGTGCTCCCAGACAGGAAGGCCAAGACCTTGTTCTCTTTCCTATTCAGCAGCCTTTAGTAAACGGCCATCACCAGCTACCAACAAAAAACGTCCTTCCAAGCTGCTTGTTATCTTTGGCATCAAACAGCCACAGCCAAACGAGGAGCACGCTGCCTCGGTGCAGGGTGATTCCCCTCTGACATCTGCCAGAGCCGTGGGGCAAGGCTCAGACCCTCTCCATGAAGGTGGCAGCCGTGCCCTTTGCCATACGGATGTCCGGCAGCCTCCTGTAGACCACTGCCCCGCTCTGGCCTCAGAGCAGAGACCACTAACCGTCAGATCCGCTCTCACTTTACACCGCTCGTCGGCAGGATCAGACCTCAGTGGTTTGTTACGCTACAGAGGAGGCTTAAGCGGCGCTCGGAGGAGAGATCCTATAGATAAGAGGGAGCAGACGACAGGCCCATAGCAGAGGGAAGCCACTCCATCTCCGGGAGGCTCGGTTTACTAGTGCAGGTCTCGGGCAGCACAAAGTACCTACCGCCGTGTCAGCCAGCGAGCAGCAAACATCTCATTAGTTACGGCGGGTCTCCTGCGGCTCCGCCAGCCTGGGTTGAGCCGGCTCCCAACGGGGAACGATATTCCCCTCCAGCAGCAGATCAAAGGCAAGGCAGGGAGAGGGAGGGGGGAACACACCTTGTGGCTGCTGGTCCAGCGTCATCCTCAGCTCCTGGAGTGCACAGGCCTTGGGCTGCGTAACCTTGTGGTCTCGCTCCGCTGCAATGCCTCACCTAGATTAATCACTCCCGCCATGGGCAAGAGAAGTCAAGTGGATGCCGTCCCCTTGGCCATTACTCTGATTTTTTCATCCTTCGCTTACTGTGAATAAAAAAAAAAAAGAAGACAGTGAGAGTGGCAGCCACCCAGCCCAGCATCCGTCGTCACCGTGCAAACACCCAGAACAGCGCAAGGAGTGCCCATCGCTCACTGTGCCCTTTGCTGTCCAACAAGCCACTGATTTACCTCCAGGTGCCGGGAAGAAGCATGGCTCGCCAGCAACCCTTAAGCAAAATAGAGGGACCTCTGCCTCAAGAAAGGGCCAGGTCCTGTGCAGAGCCCGGCGGTGCTCACTTCTCCTGCAGAGAGGCCAGGAGCAGTTCCTGGCATGGGTGTTGTCAGCATTGCTTCTGACACAGGTTTGCTTGGATTCATCTCGTTGACAAAAACACACACCCTCAGCTGGGAAGATACTTCTATTGCCACGTTTTGGGGTGTCTCCACTAAAAACAGAAGTGAGGGGAGCGCCAGGGCCCAAAGGAAGAGCTATGCTTCAGGAGCTGTTACAGAGGTGGCTTGCATAGGCTTTGGACGCGCAGCATCCACACCACCTCCTCCCTCATAGAATCATTAAGGTTGGAAAAGACCTCTAAGATCATCGAGTCCCTCCTTCAGCCAGGCATCACGGCCCCTGGGAGGGCAAGCACACCGAGCTGGGGAGCCGCTCCAGCTCCCGGGCAGATCGCTGGGGCTTAGCTCCACTCCGACATCTCCACGCCTGGTGTTTTCAGCATGGGCTTTTTGACCCTCTGAGTTCTCCTGTCCAACCCCTCGCTGTCTGCAAGCCCAAACACCAGCTCCTCTTGGCTCTCCAGCACAGCTAGCACAGTGGGGTGAGCAGGCGGTCTCTTTTCTGGATTCCCTTTTAGCTATTTCCCAGCCCCAGGGGTGGAGATAGTTTTTCATCCCCTTTTACAAGGTGATTAAATGCTGCATTTGTAAAACACTTCATTCTGGGAAACAAATTATGTAAAACACACTCAGTGGGATCTAATACAAACTGATACAATCAGCTAGCAGCGGGGACTCTGCTGCCAGGATTTACTTTCTGGGGGCTGGGAGAAGCAGCCCGGACAGCCTGCTGGCCTGCTCCATCCCCGGAGAGGGTCTCCACCAGGCACAGCACTGAGGTCTGGCCGATCCTGCTCCGTCACAGCCTCCTGGGGACCTCGGAGCCTGCCCCTCCTCTGGAGAGGGCTGGATGGTTGCACGCACGGCGCAGGGACGGGCCAGTCTGGAGGAGGCTTGGGCATCGCACAGAGCAGCTCAGCAGATCCAGATTTGCTGGACCTCCAGATGTTGCTTATTTTAACACTCACGTGGGTTTTTCAGAGCTCTCTGTTGCTGCTAGCTGTGCTGCAGCACTCTTGTGCACCATGCTGGGAGAAGAGCATCCGGATGGACCTTCACTCATTGCCATGTTTCCAAGCAGCTCCGGAGATGCTCTACCTGCCCGCAGCCTTGACCAGTGCTTACCCAGCAAAAGACAACGCTAACCAGACAGCTTTCCGTGCCTCAGACCACTAACTATGGGAAATGATGCTGCTTGCCTACGGACAGGCTGCTCGTCCTGGCAGGTGTCAGAGAAAGGAGTTCTTACTTCTTCCGGACAGGCTCAAGGACGCCCCGGGGGAAAGTACCGCGGGCAGGTAACATGCTGGATTAGGACAGAAACCAAGCCAACCTGGAGCCTGCCCTGGGTGCATGGCTGTTGGAAAAAAAGGAAGAAAAGAGAAATCAAGATTTCCTGCCCCCACTTTGCTGACTCAGTAATGACTCAAGGGGCTAAATTTAGCTATCGAAGCGCTCAGCAGCGGGGTGAATGGCTGTTGGCCTCTCCTTAACCTTATTATCAGACCTTTTAAGTAAACCCTTCACCAGCTCAGGAGAGATTCTGCTCATGCTCCAAGGAGATTATAAACCGCCTTTGAAAGCTGGAATAAAGCACATGTACATACAGAGGTACACACACAGCTTTCTGGTGGCGATGCAAGACCTGGGAGTAGAGAGACAGCACTCGAGTGCATCACGCCTGGTGAGTCGGCATAGCAACAGGGAATTTTAAAAGCAATTAGATGTGGGTTCATCTGTATCGCACGGAGGGATCTCAAAGAGCCCCGGCCCGGCAGGCAGCCTGCCGGGGCCACTGTGGACAAGGGGCTCCTCCAGTTTAGAGAGACGTGGTGGCACTGCCTGAACATCAGCAGGCAGACCCAAAATGGCTTTGCAAGCCAGGCAGGCACCGGTACGACAGCTCAGCCTGGCCTAGGGAGAGGAGATGCCCTGTGGGGAAACACAGAGCTGCGACCCAGGCCTGTTTCTGTACCAGGGTGCAACGAGGCAGAGTCAAAGACTCTCCAGCCAAAGAAAAGTATAAGTTTCTAAACAGCAACAATATCATCTGCAATGCAGCTTGACCCGGCTGCAAGCTATGCTGGCTTCGTGCTTTAATAAGACCCATTCCTGTAAGGTCAATCGTTATATAACCTCCCACAAAACCTTCATCAACTGTTTCCCAGAAAAGCCCAGCCTGGAGAGCAGCTCGCCTCCTGCTCCGCTCAGGGTTCACGCCGAAGCAGCGTGTGATGAGGAGAGCAGCTCCTCGCTCCTCTCCAGCCCCAGGGCAGGAGCCGGGGGAACCTGCCCGCCCCGAGCCACCCACGCTTCCCAAACGCTGCTGACAGGACCCTTGGCCACGGCAGGAACGGAAACAGGCTCGCACACGTTCACCGTCACGCAAGGCTGAAGGCATCATCCTTTCTCCACAGATAACAAACAACACACGCTCCGCTTTTCCAGTTCCAATAGCATTGCTAAGAGCTTTTTTCTTTTCCTCTTTTTTTTTTTTTCATATGCTAAAAATCAGTTCCTCCTCCTCACTGCTAGAAATGCCTCTGAAGTTTCTCATCGCATCTTTTCGCTTCCCTTCACAATTTCTACATTTTCCAGGCTCTGTACTGGATGAAGCACTGTTGATTCCCAGCTTCCCCTTCCACTTTCCACTTATTTTTCCACATTTTCCACTCACGGTGGCCACTCTGGCCAGGACACATGCTCTGGCACTCACTTCTCTGGCTGGGGACGTTCGCCTTTGCATCAGACAGCTTCCAGGAGGCCCCGAGAGCTGCAGAAGCGTGGGCAATGCTGTGTTCACACCTTGCTTTAGCATCCAACCTCCCCTTTTATTTATGGGCTAGAGAAGGGGTTGTAGCATTTACTAGAGACTGGGCTGGGTAGTAGCATTTCGGCTGCTTCCTCCCCGCCTGGCGAGAGAGGGGGGTAATGTACATCTGCAGAGGGGAGATAAGGTAATCGGGCACCTCGAACGCCTGGGATCTTATTAAAGGAGAGCTGGCTGGCGAGATCCTATCGCTACACAGAAATATCTGTGACTTTATCCTCGACTGTAACATGAACCAAAACAAATCAAGTGAGCAGGGCGGTCAGGTTGGGCTCTCCTGCAAGGCAGGACAGGCAGGGAGAGAGGGGAGGCTTCCCCCAGTGCGGCCGGGTCCCCGGCAGAGCAGCCGGAGCACACGGCTGGGAGGATGCGCAGCTGCGGCAGCCCGGCAAGGGATGGAGATGGCTCGGTCAAAGCGGTAAGGGAGCTCCTGGTGTGTGGTGAGGTTGGGCCATTACACCAACGGGGCAGGATGCTGCTGCAGGGTGTAGATGCAGGGACTGGAGAGACCTCGTGAAGGGCAAGGGACAGGATTCAGCCCCATGTGCCAAAGGGTGCGCAGCCCAAGGGAGCTCCTGAAAAAGCAGATGCGTGGCAGCCAGCTTTAACCTGGCTCGCAGAAGTGCCTCTCTCCAAGGACCTTAGGGACCCCGAGTCACACTGTCCCCCCAGGGCTGGCCAGCATTACTGCTTGATGGATAAACCTGCGGCAGCTTGAGCCAATCTGACTGCTAATGCAGGCAGCAGATCCCATCCCTGCTGCCTGCGATCCTGGGAGCGCACAGGGAGCCATCGCTGGGTTTTAAACCCACTGGTCCCACATTCATTCAGGGACGTGGGGGACAGGGACAGCTCTTGGACAGCCAGCATCTCCCCTGCCACGGTACCACCTCCCCGCCCTCCAGACCGGCTCAGTCAGTCCCACCTCCTCTCAAAGGGCTGTCAGCCCAGCAGGTACAGCTGGAGAACCATGCCCAAGCGTTTTTCCACCCCGTGCTGTTTCCCCAGGGACAGCACGGTTGGTTTGCCAAGGTTTGTTCCCACCTCTCTGCTCCGGCTCCAGCCGTGGCAGAGGGAAGTGGGCACCACAGGCAGCTGATAAGCAGCTGCATGGAGCCAGGTCTTGCCCCGGCAAAGCCCGGAACAACTTGCACACAGGTGAAGCTCAGATTTCCAGCTCCTTTCCTTCTGCCCAGGAAGCATGTCCTGACACCTGGGAGCCCGATTTATCTCAGAAGGCATCATGTGCAGCTCATTCCTCTTGGGAACAAGCACGAGGCAGGCAGCAGCACAGGGAGGGATACCTGCCAACAAACACCCTTCATGCCAGTCACGGCCAAGAGGAGCCAAGGGGAGAGGACCCAGTGCCACAGGCTCCTTTCTGCCAGGACAAAGCTTGCTTTGACCCTGCAGGAATTGGGTGAAGGGGTTTCAGAGCAGCTTTCGCCTGAGTCACAGGGGGAGCAGGGGCCTCGGTGCCACCTCCCACCCAGCCACAGGAACAAAAGGAACCTCGTCATCCTCCCTTGAGCCAGCGGGGGGGGGGGGGGGGGGGGGGAAGGAGGTGCCTCTGCCTGCCGGCAGCGAGCTCTGCCCTCCCCGTTGCTCTGGGGGAAGGGGAGCAAACAAATCAAGCCCCCGCAGCCAGGCACGTGGGCAGAGCGTGACAGCAACCCACCCATGGGTGGGCTCTGCTCCGAAAGGGAAGCTTTCCAGCAGCATTTGGGAACAAGGCTGTGCAGGCTAAGAGAGCACAGGGAGAGGACCGCTGAGCTCGTAGCACCAGAGATGGGAGAAGAGGCCAAGCAGCGCAGCAGGGAGCCAGCATGAACATCAGTAGAAGGACCGTCACATCCCTGCAGGGGAGCGCAGAGCTGCACATCACTTCAGGAAGAGGAGGACAGACACAGCTAAGAGTTAACAGAAAGCAGCAATATTTGGGGAAAATGAGTAGGCATGGGGAGGCAGGCCCAGATACACCAAAGCAACTGATGCGAAAAAGCTTCTGTCAGCTCCTGTCACCCTCTGTAAATGTCATCCTGGGAGCACCATGCTCCCCTGCACACCGTGCTGGGGATCACAGCCTGCCCAGCCCAGCCCCTGCTCCAGCGGGGCAAGAAAGCATCCAACACGGGGCGCAAACACAGATCTGGGAAAGTATAATCCACCAAACCAGCCAGCAAAGTGGGTTATCGGTTGGCGTCTCTGTGTTCCCCCACTGAGGCTGACAGCCCGTACACTACCAGGACAACTCCTAGATAGCAAGGCCAACGTTGACCAACCTACCTTGAGAAGAAGCCCTGCAGCTGGAGGTAATATCTTGTGCTTCTCAAGGTGGGATGATTACAGAGGGCAAGAGCCTCATTTAAAGCAGCCCTGCTGCTTCTGGACTCCACAATTCCTCGCTCAGAGTTAGCTCAGGCATCTCTGCATCCCACCATGCTGGAGGCAAGGAAGCCCCTTTGGGTGAAACAGAGACCTGGAAACCTTCAGATGATGCGGAAGGAGAACGTTACCGCCTATTACCTGCAACTGAAGATACGCTACCTTATTTATCCAGGGCAAGTAACGCTTGTCAAGAGCAACATACTCATAGAACTGCTGTATTGGTCAGTCTGCATTGACAGATGTAATCAAAGTGCTGCTGCAGAAGTAACGTGTAGCAGCTCTACCCAAGCTCTCGATGTTGATGGGAAAAGGAAGGAGGCGAAAGCGCTGACAAGCCAGCCTCATCTATAGTAAGCAAGAACAAGAGCTAACATACAGCTTAAACAACACATTAACTAACACAATGAAGAAATGAAAAAAGCTCAGAGGATTAAGGATGAAATCTGTTTCCCTTATAATTTATAAACATCCAGAACATGATGCTCTTGGACTTAATATCACCAGATATGTGACAAAGTTTTGACAATGAGAAGTAGCAGAATTTAGATGAAATCATGGAAAGAGGCATACCAAAGGGCCGGGGTTACTCCGTGGTGGGCTGGGTCAGGCTGTCACCACAGCAAGTTGAGTAGACCATCGAGCTGCAGGTACCTCTCAGCCCCCAGGAGGTCTGGGGTTCCCTGGACAGGTCCCAGGGCAAGCGCCAGCACCCTAGCTAATTGTTTGTATAGGGTTGCTCTGCAAATGCTGGCTCATAATAAATGACCATGCTCTGTAAAAGCATTCTTGAACCAGCTGTGTCATGCAAATGTCCTCAGGAGTCAAGGTGCTTAGCAAGAACACTGTGAACCTGGCACTAGGGGCTCCTCCTGAAGGCAAGACCCCATCTGGCAACGCTGACCTTATGAGGAAGAGGAGACATCCAGACAGGAGCAGCACAACCATCAAACCATGTTGAGCCTCTTTCAGCAGCTGCAAGAAGGGCACGTCAGGAGATTTGGTATCACGTGAAGAGCCGTGGGTCTGGTCTCATGGTCAACAGGAAAGCAACGTACGGAAGACCCATATTTCAGTGAATTCGGAGGACGAGGTGGTATCTCTCATCACACGTCCCTCTGCCTGCCTTCCCATAGTGGTGATTTCTCTTCTCGGGTTAGCAAATATCACCGACCATGGAATTCAACCTCTGCAGGCAGATGGCTTTTTGCCTTCCTAGCAGCGTGCTAATAGGGAAGTGGAGGGGGACGGATGCTCCTGCCTTCCTGCGTTAAGCGAGAGCTTTGGCTCCACGATGGCAGCATCAGCAGCGCTCGCTCGCATCCGTCCTAAAAGCCACTGAAGGCAGCAGGAGGCAATGGTGGAGGCAACCTTGGCAGAAGGTGCTGGGAAATGAGCTCCACGTTCATTCCCACGCAGCCACAGCCGATCGCTGTTGTCAGCCGTGGCTTATTGAAATCAGTTCTCCTCTGCAGGCCCACAGCTGCCCCGATGCCCCAGCCTGTGCCATAGGAGGGGACCGGGGACGTTCAGGCATCTAGGGATGGCAGCAGGCACAGGGTGGCAGGAGAACATGGTTCTGGCTTAGTAATGAGTTTTGCATTGTGCTGCATTAGACTAAATTATCTTTTACACTGCTATGCTTCAGCTAATAGAATAAATAATATAACCGGCAAGCAGCGGCAGATAACTTCTTCCTTTTGATAGCTGTGAAAGGAAAACAGACTCTTATTTCAGCCCCTCTGCTACTAACATGAGGGCAGGTTTCCAGATACCCCAGGTGCCCCTGGAAGGAAGCTCAGCTGCGTTCGGCATGTGTCACGAGCAGCAGGACAGCCATCCTGGCTGGGTGGAAAGGAACAGCCCGCGCTCCTAATGGAGCTCCTAGCTGGTTAAGGAAAGAGAAGTCTGTCTAAAGGAGTCAGAGCCTTTTTAATCTACCTTTCTTTGAAAGGAAAAAGGCCCACCTAAATATATCTTACCAGAATTAGAGCTTTTAACCTGTTTGCCTCCTGCAGCTCATTGTCCGGTGCGCCAAGAGCTGTTTCTCTGGAAATGGCAACGTTAGCTAATTACTATTTGAAGTCTTTCCTCCTACAGAGCAGAGCAGCAGCCTAGGAACGCCCGCTCCCTCCCCTGACAGCTCTCTGCAGAACAGGCTTTCCAAGCCATCAGCAGGTGCGGGGCCGGATCCTGCTCTCCGGAGCAAACCACACAGGGATCCCGAGGCAGAAGGGGTACAGCTGGCCTTTCCCCATCGCCCCCTGCTCACTCACCCTCCCAAACACCGTGGGCACAATCTGGAGACGGCTGCACCAGCCCTGCCTATGGGGCCAGAGGGGCAGCGAGGGCGCCCAGGGCTGTGCTTCTCAGGGGAACTGCCTTTTTGCTGCAGTGAAAGGCCAATTCCCCTGCCCGGAGGGGATCCGCAGGGGAAGGCAGTGCAGACAGCCAGCAAATCCCTCCCGCTCCCAGCGCAGAAGGGCCAGCACGCTGCATTAACACGCAGCTCCCAGCACCCTGGGATGCCTCCGTGACTCTCCCCAAAGAGGGACAGGGTCTGGCCCCCCTTCTCACAGCAGCATGCAGATCGATAAACAGCTATTTCTCCCCAGTTTTCTCCCTAGACAAGCAAGATTTAAACCAGAAGCATTTCCCTGCAGAAACCACCCTAGGGTGGGTGCAAAGGGGAAACTGCTGGGGACACATTTGGGGATCAGCGTAGCCCCAGCAGAGCTCAGGGGACCCTCCGGCAGAGAAAGGAGCCTGCAGCCTTCGTTGCAGATGAGGAGTCAAGGCAGCAAGGAGAGAGAGAAAAGTAAACAGGAGGAAAAGCACATCTGATTTAGCGTTGGGCAGATGTGTACTTTTGCCTAGGCTAGTGAGAAGCGCAGGTTGTCAGAAGGCAGAACAGGCGTTTCAGTGACAGCTATTGGTAAGGGTTGTTTTGTTTTTTTAAAGTAATTGCTACAACTCGGGGGGAGGGGAAGCCTTATCATGAGCCAAGATTATTTTCCTTCAAGAAATCCTTGAGGTTTGGCGTTTCCATCGAGCTCTGCTCCCAGACAGCAGCCAGGGCTGGGGAAGCCACTTTCTCAAAAGGCCGGGGAGGAACGTGGCACGGCACTGCCCTCTTTGGGTACATCCACCCGCTGATCCCAGGCTCACCGCTGTGCTTGGTTGAGAGGTGGTGTACAGCTGGGTCTTTTCTTCGTGTGCTGGTAAACACAAGCGACTTTGTTCCCCACTGCAGCCCAGGTGAGCTCGGAGATGCACATGCATAGCGGGTGTTTGCTCCAGCAGCCTCACCCCTCCTAACTGATGGCTGAGAGATCCTATCCTCCCCCACAACTCACCCAAACCCCACTCCCATCCAAGCTGCTGCCATGCTGAGCCTCACCACCACCGCTGCAGGGATCTGCTCCCGGTGGGAGAGTACCCAGAGCAGAGCCAGGCTCCCTGTCTTCCCTGGCTGGGAAACAGGGTGCAGAGCAGGGTCGGTAAGAGCATGCATCCCTTTTGCTGGCCCCGCGTACATAAAGAAGCTGGTGCTCTGCTGAAATGGCTGCTGAGGCTTGGGGTCACTGTACAGGAGCTGCAAAGGACCCCTCAGATGGACAAAAGTCTGCCAAAATCAGAAAATCCCAGCACTGCAGAGGGGCAGCGAATTGCGTTCTTGATATTGCAAGAATTGGGGAAAGCTTCAGGTCCTCTTCCATCTCATTCGAACTGTGGCCACGCTCCTCCCATCACACTTGTGATAGCCATGTTCCGGCTTTGAGAACACCACATGGTAAGAAGATGGAGCAGCACAAGGTGCATCTACACCAGCAATATCTGGGCTCCCCTCTACCCTGCATCCTCACAGCCCAGCCGGGAGAGGATTTCACACCAGCAAAGGGCAACTTCACAGAAGTTGCAGAACTGAGGATCAGTGTGCATCCTTCACCTCTTCCCTCTTTCCCACAGGACTATGGCACATGCTTTGGACTTCTTGTGAAAGACGAGGAAGTATCATTAGGAGAATAAGATAAGGACATTTAAAAAAAAAAAAAAAAAAAAAAAAAAAAAAAAAAAAAAAAAAAAAAAAAAAAAAAAAAAAAAAAAAAAAAAAAAAAAAAAAAAAAAAAAAAAAAAAAAAAAAAAAAAAAAAAAAAAAAAAAAAAAAAAAAAAAAAAAAAAAAAAAAAAAAAAAAAAAAAAAAAAAAAAAAGAAATCACAGCTGAAAGCCCTGACCTGCAGGCACATGTCCTGACTGCTGGGGGAAGATCTGCCAGACCTAGGCTACAATGTGAATCATCGGCAAGAGGAGCCACCCAGACCTCCTCGCTTCATCCTCCTCGTGACCTCCTCACACAAACCCCAAGGAGGGCAGAGACCAGGTGTCCGGAGAAGCTGGGGCATTTGGATCCATTGGAGAAGCTGTGGGTGCAGGAAAGGGACTGTCTGAAGAGGCTTTGCCAACTTGGAACGCGTACCAGGAGCCAGAAGACTGGTCACCGATCCATCCCCTCTGTAGGTAATGGTTAATGAAGAACTTGGTTCATTTAATAGTCCCAAGTGACTCTGTGCTAGGATCTACCCCAGGGTACAAGACGTGTAACACTTCCAACCAGCTTAGCGAAGCCCACAGCAAGGAAGGGGTAAGTGACTGGAGAGTAAAGCGGCAGCAGGACCGAGATGCTGGATACTCTGACGACAGCTGGAACGGGAATAGAGCCCAGCCGTGGAGCTGAGCAGGGAAGGGAAAGGCAAGGCACTGTAGGTTTGTTCACTAATCCCAGGAGGGAGGAGAGAACAGGGAAGGAGGGACTGTGCGCAGGAACAGCGTCGGAAATACTGCTGAGAGGGAGCAGGAATTTTAGAAGCATATGCGTCTACAAACCAACCTAAACGCAAGCACGGTAAGAGTAATGAACAGCTTACTGCAGAGCTACAAACGCTGCAGCTATTTTCAGTTACGTAAAAGACCCCAAATTATAGTCAGGATCGCTGTGAGACTTTGGGAGAGAAACAGATCCAACACCAGCACACTTCCCTCGAGGCCAAGGGAAAGCTCAGTGCCTTAGGAGGAAAAAAAAAAAAAGAGGGAAGAAATGCTCAATTTAGGCCATTTAAGTGGAAAGCAACTCTCCAAACCCCAAATTCACCCCATGAGACCCCATCTTCTACCCCCTTGGCTGCCCCAAGCTCTTCACAGCTCCTCCGAGAAGCACTCCTGTTTTCCCAGAGGAGATGGTCAGTGGTGAGGACGGGCACCTGCCTCCACTCTGCCAGGTTATTTGCTCAAGGGGCCATGGAGCCGAAGGCTTGAGTTCTGCTGCCAGTTGCTTGTATCCCTAGTAAATTGCGGAGATACTTTCTTTTTTTCTCCTTTTTTTCTCCTCTATATGAAAAGGACCTGGCAAACAAATTGCAAAAATATAGGGTAGAAAGAGCATCCTGGGGCACGGTGGAGACAAGAGTGGAGGATGCAGGAGAGACCAGTAGGTTGCTTGGTTGCTGCAGATCTCGCCTTCACATGGCCACAAGGAAGGGGATGTGTTACGGTGGTGGGCAACAGTAATACTGACATGTCCTTTATCTGGGAGGATGGGATTTCTCCAGTGACCTGTGAAGAAGCAGGCAAAGGCTTTCACTGAAAGAATTCCCTTAGGAACTCCCTGGAAGGAAATGCCCAGGGAGGAAGAAATCCATCCCCCTCCCAACGCACAAGTGTACACCACCCGGCAGGGTGGCAGGCGAGGCAGGTCCACTGCCAAGGCTCTGCCGTTCACAGACCAACCCCTTCAGTCTGCTCCAGGGCTCGGGGATCCCACTGGGAGAAAACATACGCACCCATATGCAACAACGTCCCTGCAATTTGAGTCAAACTTCTGGACGGGTAATGCTGCTTCAGCCTTGCTCTGCTCCAGCCCTTCTCAGCTGCAGGTCCGCTCAGGCTTTCCAAGGGGGAAAGCTGCCCACCTTCGAGCTGCATTTGGATGGAGACTATTTTTGGGCTCTTTGCGGGCACACCCCCCTGCTGTAAGCAATCGCCTCCAAGGTTAATTAGATGAGATTCTTTGGCGAGGTCTCTGGAGGAGCAGGATTTCCTTTTCTCCGCATTAAGCCCTTTTATTAACACTCCAATAGATCTCGACATCGCGGTGCCCCTGCAACGGCTACCCATCATACCACTAGCAATAACAGCCGGTCTATTGCAGGAGATTAGGGGTGAGCTACAGAGAATTGCAAACAGCAGAGAAAGCAATAAGAGCAGAACAAGTTTAGAAATTGTCAGCTATAGCAGCAACCCCAGAAGTCACAAACGTGCTCGTGCCCACAGCAATCAGCCCAGTGCTGCAAGAATATCACACGATATTAGAGTCTCTGCTGCTTGCAGCAATCTCTCTGGCCTGTACCCCTACAAATTTCACAGGGACTAGAGATATCTTGGACCTCTAAGAGGTACCAAAAAAAAAAAAAAAAAAAAAGGACAGTGTTCTCAATTTAATGCAACACAACTATTTGCTTGCAAAAATGACTTGGCTTCTCTATCCCTAAACCTTGCAGGTGTTTGTTTAACAGCCTGCATAAATTGAGGCTAATCACCGCTCCGCCAGCTGCCGAGGAGTCCGACAGCCAGGAGGACACGGCCTCGCTTATCTTGAGTGCAAGCTGAGTGAGCTGCTCCCGAGGGCGAGAGCTAATTTATTCAGCCCTAAACGAAGCAGCCGGTCTCTCATGCCTGCAGCCTCGCCGGGGAGAAGTGGAGGACAGGGTCTGAATGGGATTAGTGCGGAGGAGAGAGGGGATATTCGGGGCCATGCCTTGGCTGCTGCCAGGGATGTGCCTGGGGAAGGGCCTGCCTTGGCCGTGCCTGCGATGCCGAGGGCTGGGCTGGAGGCCAGGGATGTCTCCCCAGGTCTGGTGGAGGAGCAAACACGTCTCCAGCCTCGCATCCCTTCTGATATCCCAGCACAATGCGGAGGGAGACGGGCACCAGAGCCGGCCAGACTGCAAAGCTAACATGCACCCCCCCCAGCTTGCTTCCATCTTGCTGCGGACATGCCACGGGGAGGGAAGGGACAGGGCACAGCACAAGGGAACCGAGTGCCACTGATGAATAAACCATCTGGCTTTATGCACCCCTAACATGCACAAGGACATGAATTACATATCGAACAAGCCAACAAAAGCAATTTACCTAAAGCATGCTTCTGTCATGAACCCAGGCTTCTCCAGCACGTGAGGCTGTTTCCAGATAGTGCCATTCCCTAAAAGCACAGTGGGTTTCCTGGCTTCGCAACACCCTCACTGGCTTCATTCATCCACAGCTCTTTGTGCCAGGGGACAAGGAGAAGGCAGGGATTCGGCAGCAGCAGGTACCACTGGACGTGTGTGCTTGTGTCTCACCTTGGGGCCCTGGCAGGACAGGACAGGACGGAGCATCATCCCCCGAGGCAGTTCAGAACCCAGCCAGGCCACCCGCAGCCCAACCAGACAGAGCCCGTGCGATGGGGAGCGGAGCCGTCTGCGTGCTGCCTTTACATAGCACACAGTTTACACCTTTCCCAGCAGACAGGGAGGAGGTGGTCATCTTCATTTCCCTTCGTATTAAACAAGGAGCAGGAGTGACTGAGCACCCTCCTTCCAGCTGACAGTCTGTCAGGACACAGCGCTGCACTTGAGGGCAGAGATGCAGCTCCAACACTCACAGCCTCCTGCTACTCCCCGTGCCTGAGGTCAACACAGGGTGCTGGGGGGACCCTGCCACCTCCTGAAACCACCTCCAGGTTCCCATCACAGGCTGACATGGACTAGCAGCCGCAGCATCGTTTGTTCTCTCTTCCCCCTGCTAGCCAGGACCCACAACATCTCCCGTTGTGGGATCCTCCGTCCTGACCTGGGCAACCCTTGCCTCCGTGGCTTCCCACAAACATCCACGCACCAGCGACTCTGCTCATTTCCTTGCGATGAAGCAGGGCCATTAGCCAGCACAGTACGGGCTTGGGCTTAAAACCCAGGCCTGCACACCTCAGTGAGCTCTACAGGGATCATCCCTAAACGTGAAATCTGCTTCCCCATGTACCCACGCGTCCAACAGCAGAAAAGCACAAGTGATGGACTTGGACTTGTGGCATGGCAAGCGCTAATGATTTCTGGTCAGTCGTAATCATTTCTGATCAGACTGACATTCACAATGACTAACCCTGTAATAAGGCCATGGGGAGGCAGCTGTAAAACACTAATCACATGCCCAGCCCTCGCTCGTTAGCTAAGCCCAGACCTCCCACCAGCCCGGTTCCCCAGGGAAGGAGTCCCACCATGACGTGGGGGACGGCTTAGCACCGTTAGGAACCAGCCCCCTTGCTCCTCTCATTTCAGTTTATTCCAGCCTTGCGCTTTCTTGTTATCATAAGAGCCTGACTCCATTTCAGGGGTTTATTATGCACGTAGCTTAAGCTGCTGAAGAACACAGCAGTTAGAGGTTTTAAAAGCAACCCTAACAGCACAGGCGCTTATTCCTGCAAAGTACAATGGTCTTCAGAGGAATTTTTTCATTAGCTACCCATATTTAAAGCTGGGCTCCCTACCACTGCATTAAGCAGCAGCAAAACTGTGGTCTGTGATCAGCCCTTTGCCAGGGAAACGTCCCCCCGCTTGAACAGGCAGCACGACCCTCAGCCCCGGCCAGGAAACCAACTCCTGACTGAGGTTACATGCACTTTACTCCTAGGTGATTTCGGAGGATCCTACAGCCCGAAAGCAGCTCTCAGGCCTGGGAGGCATGACAGGGACTGTGGTCAGGACATAACTCGGCTGAAAGCTGTGGGATCAGGTGAGGCTGGGACCGTGCAGCCCTGCAGAATGGGGATGGTGGAGAGGCGAGGGTGGGGAGGGAGTGCTGGGTAGGTCCCTACCCGAGAAACAATAAAGACCGTATCCAGCCATCTCCAAGGCTCTCTGCAAACAACCTTGGAGCTTGGGAGCGCAGACACTTCCCCCTGTCACCCCTTGGCCCATAGGACCAGCCACCTTCACCACCACCCACTGCCACCATTTCACAGGAGAGCATGCTCTGCATTGCTTGTGCACACAGATAACAACTCAAACCAGGGAGAAAAGGGAGAAAGTGGCAAACACCCTGCTCTCCACCCACCTGCTAGACCCTGACATCCAACCTGATCTCCCCGCCCACTCATCTGCGTCCGCAGCCCTTGCTCTTCAGCCGCCTGCATGGTCCAGGAGGCAGCAGAAAGCCAGCACCCTGGCTCCGAGTCATTAACCCCGCTTCCTAGCGGCTGGGTAACCCTTCCTCAGCCCACCCCACCTGCTGAAGGCCAGCCCTGCTTCCCCGAGGGCTGGCAGGGTTATCGTGCGGTACGACTCTGCAGCACCTCAGTTTCAGAAGGCTTGGGCTGCTCCCTCCTCCCCTTTCACTTCATGGAAATGCGTAATAAGATCTCAGCACGAGCCAACGAAATTGCCTTCCTTTATCTTGCCAGTGCGTTGTCCAGGCTAACCAGGGAAGAACACCACAAGCAACAGCCAGAATACAATTCTCCTCCAGACAGCGGAGTTCAGCAGTGAAGTCATCCACAGCCCCTTTGCCCCTCAGCTTTCCATTTCATTTGCATTTCTTTTTCTGGCGCTGCCCAGCTCAACATCTGAACAGAAGCCCTGCAAAGGCCAGGTGATGCTCCAGGGCCAGATTCCTGCTCCGCAGGTCAGCCATGGAGAGAGAAGGCACATTCCCTGCAGCCCCTGCTCACCACATCACGAGGCATCACCAAATGCACGAGGAAGAGCTCAGGCTTAAGAAACAAAACCAGAAGCCCCTCCGGCAGCATCCTGGTACGCTCAGCCTAGGAAGAAGCAGGTCAAGCTTCTCCATGGATACCTGGACCAGGATGTTCAAGACGAACATCACAGCAGGTGGGCAGTGGTCCAAACTCACTGGTTTTAGGCACTTAAGAAGCCAGGACTCCCCCCCCATGAGCTCCCAGAAATTATCCTGACTCTCCCTACAGCACGGAGTTCACTGTAGCATCAGAGGCTCTTCCTGCAAGATCCTCGGTAACAAATGGCCCAGCAGCATGCCAGACGGCCAATAAATCCAGACTTCACACACCACCCGCTCCTGGTAGCACTGAACACTTCCCGTGCCTACAAACAGGCATTATAGATCAAGCTCAACTGGAGATGATGGCTGATGGCTAAATCCATTGCGTAGAACAATTGTTTCATTAGCAGGCTGAGCTGGGTACGCAGTCAGGGAGACAGAGCCTGCCAGAAGATAAGACAGGGCTATTTTGCAATCATTTGTCTAAGTCTGCATGAAATGTCAGGGTTACAGCAGTGCCTCTGGAGCCAAACCAAGACAAGGACCTCATCACGGGTCCTACGCAAACTCATGCACCCCCAGCAGTTCCCCAGCCCTGTGCGAGGGGAAGGGGAGCAGCTCTATTTCGCCCTTTTCAAATGGTCCTTGGGAAGCATAACAAGGTAAAGCCAGTGGTTTGACACTGGATGGGGTACTTTGATCAATCTCCAACTTCTTTCCCCAAAAAGCCATCTGGGAGACTCTCCTAAAGGTGTTGCCGGTCTAGATGGCAAGATGCAGTCCACTGGTTCACCAACAGGAGAAGGGAGAGCTTCTCCATCCCCAAAACACAGGAGGCTGCTCCACTCCCCTTGCCACAACCCAGCCCCAGCAGCCACAGGTTCTCAGAAATGGAGATAAAATAGGATGGGGGATTGCAGCTGTTGAAGTCCCCCCTGTCTCTGCCTGGATGCTCTTCGAGCACAGGGTTGGAGGGCAGCTCTGCCCCACAGCCCACCTCATCCTGGAGGAGCTGGTGTCTCACAGGTAAACAGCACAGCCTGCTTCGGAGGAATTAGTCACAGGGCTTCACATGTCAGCAAAGCTTCAGCACAGCATCTCTATAGCTCTGAGCAACAGCCTATGCCAGAGAGAGAAGAAAACAAAACAAAACAAAAAATAGCCTTGAGCCATCCCTGGTGCTGGCAGCTTGAAGGACAAGCATGTAGTACCTCATTTTCTCTTGGCCCCACTGATTTTCTGCAGCTCTACCTCCAGATCTACATGGAGAGGCAGCTCGTTCCGCCTTGCAGGAACACTGGAGAGCAGAATGAGGACACCCATATCACGCCGGGGGCAAACAAACCAAGCTGAAGGGCAGAGACAGCAAAAGGCACCGCGGGACGGTTGGGTTAATACAGCCACGAAGAGAGGACAGGCATTCCTGCTCCTTGGCCTGTTCCCATACCCTAGGACAGGGACTGCTTTGAGCAAAAGCTAGGGTGCCTGGGTCAGAGTCAGCTCCTCGATGAGCTCCTCGTATCCCTGGGTGGCAGGATCCACCCGGAGCCAGCCCTGCCTGCTTGGCAGCCATGTTCATGGGCTTTTCAAGTCTCTCAAATCGTAGGTTGGAAAGCAAACTACAGCAATTAACAGCACTTGCTGCTGTGAATGAGAACACTCTGTAAATAAATTACATCTCAGAAATTAATAAGTGTTGACTAATTGAGGTTTAGCATCTTAAATTCCTAAAAATGCTTATAAGTCAACAGAAAAGGAGGGAGAAAAGACATTTTCTTAGCTGGAGAGCCCTAATCCAGACCTAGCAGTAGGCAGGACACCTGAGGAGACTCACCCCTGCCTGTTATCAGGTTGCCCTGCTCCAACACCAGGATACGTACATCCCGGGGTCAGACTAATTTCTCCTGCCAGCAGAGCAGCAGTATTGCAAATAGCTTTTAAATATCAAGCTAGCGCTTGAGTGCTTCTAAGGCAATGCACAACATGCATCAGGGATGAAAAAAAATCAAATCAGATAGCATTAGTCAAGCCTGGGCCTTAGCACATGAGGCAGAGAAAACTTTGGCATTCAGCATTTGCAGTGGATGAAGCTCCGTGTTCCTCTCCTCCTCCTCCTGATGGCTGCCAGCTCTTTGGCATGCCCCACCGCTGTTGAGAAGCGGGTATGGACATGCTTTGGTCACCTGGGAGCTCTCAGAGCCTCCGGTGTGCTGTGTGGGGAAATCATTTTGCAGCCAAACTCCCGTGGCATCACAGATTCCCAGCAGACGACTCCCCTGCCAACACGCTGGCAGCTTCCTCCTGGTTGCAGGCGCTCCCATGCCAAGTCTGTGCTCCATCCAGCCTCCGAGCAATCTGTCCCCACGGAGGGAGCAATGTGTTGTCCAGATCTTTCCCTTGCCTGGAGCAAGCGTGGACTCACGCCTGATGAGAAGCAAGTCTGAACACATACTTCTGTGTGATACTGATATTTTGATCTCCTTCAGATTACTCCCATCCGCCTCCCAGGCACCCCAGGATTCCCAAGGGACTCCATCTCCCAGCCTGTTAATGGGACATCTGGAGACAGGCAACTGGGACAAGAATGTTTTCCACACCTCCAGCTCGCTGGGGCTTTTGTCCCCAGCCCTCACCTAGCATCCCTCGGTGCAGGCTGACGGACACACATCCCAGCTTGCTGCCAGTGGCAGACAGAACTAGCATTGCTGCGGAGTCAGCGTCCCCCTCCCCGCTCCACACACAGGTATCTTGAAGGTTAAAGCAATAATCCCCTCTTCCTCTACCCACATCATTAACACATCTAGGTGAGCAGGCAGACAGAGCCCCCTGACACAGAGCACTGGTTTTTCTCTCCACTAACTCCTGGGGGGCTGGTGTGTAGAAACCTTTAATGAATTTGACATAATTCCTAGTACAGAGCAGCTCTACTATTTGATGCAAAGTTTAATTTGATTTCTCACTTGAATAGCTGAGACATCCTTGATACACTTCCTTCAGCTCCTTCCAGATAAATCTGCTGCATACAATTAGTGCCAGGAGTCACCTGCATTTCACCAGCCCTCCCCTTCACTCCACTCTAACCTCCACCTGCACCTCCCAGGGCTGCAAAGCAACCCTGGCTCCAGTCTTCGGAAAGGGCTTTCCATGTCACCCACCCTCCTTTAGCAAGAGGAAAGCCGAGGTTAAACAGCGGCAGCGATCGACCTGAGAAGATGAAGCAGGCAGAGGCCAAGGCAGGAGCTGCAGGCAGGTCTCCCAGCTCAGGTCACCACCAGCAATCTCTGCAGGAGAGCAATCACGGGCAGCAGCAATCCTTTCTACCTCAAGCTGTTGTGTTCCTCTGCAGAAGCAGCTGCATTTCAGCTACAAGGCTCGCACCAGCTGTACAGCACTTGAAGAACAGCAGAGTACAATGCTTTGAAAACAGGGAGCAAACACTGTGGTTGC
>NW_008796167.1:317772-361675 GCF_000699145.1 Aptenodytes forsteri | reverse complement strand
AGCTGTCCTGGCTGTGCCCCCTCCCAGCTTCTTGTGCACCCCCAGCCTGCTCAGTCGGTAGAGCATGGGAAGCTGAAAAGTCCTTGACCAGTGTAAGCACTGCTTAGCCACAACTAAAACATCGGTGTGTTATCAACATTGTTCTCATCCTAAATCCAAAACACAGCACTGTACCAGCCACTAGGAAGAAAATTAACTCTATCCCAGCCGAAACCAGGACAGATTGCTATGAAAATATGGGGAGCACAGATGGGAATGTAGTGTTGCTTTTTCTAAAAAAAAAAAAAAAAAAAAAAAAAAAAAAAAAAAAATCTTCAGGTTTTTCTGGTGTCTTTTGACAGGACATACTACAACGTCAGCCTACAATCCACAAAGCCTAGGGAACACAGACCTGCTGAACCAGGTTCACTGTCGGGACAGGAGGAAGACCCACAGCTTCCCAAAGCCCAGTAGACCAATGTCGTCCTATTCCACAGCTAGACACAGGCAAAGGCCTCGCCTGAGGCTTGAGAGCCCCCATGGGCTCTGTCTGGTTCAAAACCCATGGACGAGCCAGCACAAGCAACGTTAGCTTGACTGAATCCGTTTCCTTACCAAAGCTCTGAAGCACAACAGTTGATTTAATCTTAAAGCAAACCGTTGGGGAAGGAAAGATGGATTTGTAGGCATTAAAGACCCAGACCAAGGAGCAAACAGACACCTTTGATTAAGAAATCAATGCTTGGGTTTCACAGCATTTCACACTAAGGAGCAGCAGAGAAGAGTCCCTCCAGGTCAGGGAAGGAGAAACCAGCAAAAAGCAGAGAAGCGAGACACTCGGATGCTTCCCATAGTCTTACCAAAGCCAGAACAGGCTTTGGGGACCTTGAGTCCATGGGGCATGCACATGTTTTCTGAGGGATCTCTTTTGATGATAAACTGATAGGAAAAGGGTCCATTCCATACCGCTTTCAGAGATAGCTTCACCTCGCTGTTCTCCTGCCTCTGCCCTGGGTACAGCTTGGGCACAAGAACTGACCTCTGGGCCGGTTACGTCCAGGTTGGGGAGCACCTGAGCACAGCACCAAGGGGTACCATGCCAAGGACCCTGACGGGCTGACATGTCCCACTGCATCTGAAGGGGCTGCAAGGGATGCACATCTCTTCCCACCAGTCGCAGTGAGGGTGGTAACCCGCTGGCTTTTGGATACATGGGGGCCAGCCAGAGCAGGGTTGTATATTTGGAGGCTTATTCCCAGCACACACGTTGCTGCCGTTGCTTGAGGCCAAGGGCTGGTCTCTCCTCACCCCCTGCTAGCTGAGACCCTCAGGGGGCTCGGCCATCTCTCCCAGCCCACCTCACAAGGTGATCCCCACCCAGTGCGGCACACAGGAGCTGCTGCTGCTCTGCCAAGCAGCCCTGGGTGCAAAAAGGTTGGCCTAGAAAGGGAAAAAAAAAAAAAAGAGGGGGGGGGGGGGGGGGGGGGGGGGGGGGGGGGGGGGGGGGGGGGGGGGGGGGGGGGGGGGGGGGGGGGGGGGGGGGGGGGGGGGGGGGGGGGGGGGGGGGGGGGGGGGGGGGGGGGGGGGGGGGGGGGGGGGGGGGGGGGGGGAGGGCAGCAATCCAGAGACTGGGATTGATGACGATGCCAGAGGGAAGGAGCAAGTCACGAAGGGAAGAGGAGGAACAAGCCCTGCACCCAACAGGGGTGTTACGAGCAAGAGACATGCTGACAAATTAAAACAGACCACGAGAACCCCTGATATTTTTTAAAGCCCTTTCTTTCTCTCAGCTTTCTTCTTCTCCTTTGTATGTTGAAAATTCATCTTCAAAAGCAATCGCAATGCCCCCAGAGGGAAAAATACCCCAGCACAAGGCAGACTTCCCTCTAGGCAATGTGAATCTGTATTACCCAAGTAAAAAGGCTTTCATCTCAAAATCATTCTTTTCCAGAGCACTTGACCCAAAAGGAAGTCTCCTTTATTTCTATAAAAGTCACTTTCTCTACCAAAGTCCCATGGTCTCAGAAGGGAGCTGTTAGGCAGCTTTCTGTGTTCACCGTTGCCTGCTCAAAGCCCTTCTGCCTACAGCGGCGGGCAACGCCTGCACTGTGCTCCTCAGCAGCCCCACCGCTGCCCCAAGGAGGGCACCGGGCACTGATGGGGCAGAGACCAGCCCCGCTCTTGTGGCACCAGGGTGGCAGCAGACCCCGGAGCCGGGAGCTCAGGGACCCCCCTGCTCCCCAGAGGGCTCCTCTGCCCCTGCCAGGCTCCACAAGCCTCTTCTGCCTGGAGACGGTGGCAAAGGGGAACCTCTCTCCAACTGTGTTTATCTTTCAGCAAGAGCCAATGCAGCAGTTGCAGTCATTGGTATCTGACTTGTTCCTCGTCAGATGCTCTAAGCCGAAAGCAAGCTCCCTTCCCCAGAAGGAAGCCACAGACGAGGCTGTATCTGCAGGACCCGGGTGATTTTGGACAGCTCGGTGGTGCCACCAGACATGCCCGATAGAAACCAGCTCGTGCAAGTGGCAGAGCCGGGGCTTGGGGAGACTGCTTCTGCCCAGGGAGCTGTTGCGACTCCACGAGAAGCCAGCTGTGATCCGCACCTCCAGGAGCTCACAGACCGCAGGGATGTCCCCTTGAGGCACTCACGCCTGAAATGGAGGGGAGAAGCGGTACTAGCAATTCAGCAGGAGGAGGGAGAAAGGCTGTTTGTCAGAGACAGCACGCAGCCAGGCAGCTGGCCTGGGTGAGACGAGAGCTCCTGGCTTCCACAGCCATCTGAACTCCAGGGAAGATGCTACCACTGACAAGGATCTCTGAACCAAAGCTCCCAGCCCAGCTTAGTCCTGCTCAGACGCCACAGGCCACTGCCCCGTGGGTGACAGGACAGGGGGCACCACGTGCTGGAAACGTGCACCCCTGCTCTATCCTAAAGGGCACCAAATACCAGACGATCTTGCTCACGTGGGACGCAGCTCAGTAAAGCAACCTTGTGCTCAGTGAAAAGTTTAGTCCATCAAAAGTCACTGTGTCAACGCTGAGTTTTGCAATACTTGATGTGCAACTTAATGGCCCAGCCTCGGGTCAGGGAACGGACAACAGGGCGCTTGGCTCACAAAATTATAGCAAATTTCTACCCCTCCAAGCTGGGGAGAAGAACTTGAACCCCAGTGCCCGAAGTGCTGAAAAAGCCCAGGGACTCCCAAGGCTGGTTGCGTGAGAGGTCTGTTAATTCCATGGTTTTTAAGCGGCCACTGGGTTTGTTTCCAGTGCCTTTTGTTGAGAACCCCGCGAGCAGCTCCTGAGCATAAGCTCTGCTCTCTCCTACAGAGCTTATGTGTAGCAGGCTCTGGCTTACTCGCTGGGCTTGGCCATCCCAGAGGGAGCAGATTTATCAGGCAGGACTGGCAATAAAGATAACAGCGTCGGTGATGATTCCTTACACTGAATTGCTCACCAGGCACCGGGAGGTGACATCCAGTGCAAGATACCTATAAAGCTTTATAGAATAAATATAACCTGCTTCAACTTATACAAACCATCTCTGCAGAAACATCAAAAACTAACAGTATGGCACTAACAGGGAGGAAATAGGAGGAGCCAGGATATCTGAATTGCCTTTCCAGCGAGGATGCAGTCTGCTGGAGGCACCGTATATAGAGCACGCGAAGGCAGCACAGACACCCTCTCACATTGGTGGTACATCACCCGGTGGATGTAGCAGCTTTAGCATCACAAGGTGATACCGTTGCCTGCGTAGGCTCAGCATCACGCTGACACAGCCCAACAGCATCCCAGAGCAGGTTCAGAGCGAGTCATTGACTCCAGCCCCATTTTACCCCTGAGGACAGTGCATGGCCCCAGCTCACGACACTGCACAGCCCCAGCTCACGACACTGCAAAAAGCAGACTGGATGCAGCTCTTTTTGCTGGCACAGCCACGCAGAAACACAGCTCCCACTCCCCTTCCTTCCGAGAAGCGGTACAAAGCAGGCAGCTCTGCACCAGGCCATCGGGAACAGATTCCCACTGCATATGAATTAGCAGCACGTACAAAGAAGCCTGCTCCCTTCCAGGCAGGAGCAGAGACCCTGCGCAGGATGAGGGAGTCACACCTGCCTCATTCTCCTCTTCTGAAAAGCAGGTACAACAGTGTTTTATCTGTTCAAGGCATGCCATCCCCAATCCTTCGACAGCAGCACTAAGCAAGATGCTCAAAGGCAGAGGCGACTTCTAAATCTGCTTGGGCGGTCGCTAACCATTTCAAGTTGGGCATGCCATCCCCAATCCTTCGACAGCAGCACTGCGCAAGATGCTCAAAGGCAGAGGCGACTTCTAAATCTGCTTGGGCGGTCGCTAACCATTTCGTTGGGCCGATTTCTGCGTGCCTTTGGCAGCATTTGGTTTTTTTTTTTTTTTAGGGGAAAAAAACAGGGGGGGGGGGGGGGGGGGGGGGGGGCTTTTTTGTGGTTTGAAGCTCTCCATTTCCTTCAGCTGACAATCTTCCCACACACCCCCTTTTCTGTACACCCCAAGGAAAAGGCAATTAAAATCTTTAAGGAAAATAAATTCCAAAGCTCTCGCAGATGAAAAGGTCCTATTAGACTAATTTTTAGGAGAACATAGGATGCAGGGAAAAGAAAGCTTAAGCTAGACAAACTATAGTAGAAAAATTGATCTATTAAAGCAGTGGATGCCATCAGGGAAGCGAGCAATTTCCTGCAAGCCAGCATAGCCAGATGCATTTCTGCTAAAGCAGATCTGTCTTGACTTCTCCGCAGCTTTCCCCTCTACCTGCCTGGCTCCTGGCAGCCCAGCTCGACAGCTCTAATGGTGCGATTCACTTTATTGACCTATTAGCTGTCACCTGCTCAGGACGCAGCCACAGCAGATTTGCCATTGTGTAAGCAACAGCAAACATAAAACCCTAAATAAATTTTCGGAGGCTGCGGAGCAGTATAATTAATCACAGGGTCTTTCACGAGGCAGCAGCAGCAGGGAGGCAGGGAGGGGAACGCAGAAGGCAAGGCTACGGGAGGGGGGGGAAACATCAGGGCCCCCTTCTGCTGCCTGCCCCCACCCCGTCCTGCCAGAGACGACGCAGGAGCAAAGGGCTAAGAGACAAGGCAGCAGCTGGAGTCGGAGTCGAGGTCAAACTCCGTTTCACTGCTCACCCATTTTGTGAGCCCGAGCAAGTGACTCTCTCCCCAGCGTGCTTCGTTCAGGTACATCCTTGATCAGCAAATAAGTAGCACTCACTGCCAGTGTTTGCAGAGGTGTAAAGTCAAGACTGCTCCAAGCCTGCTCCCTGCCATGCTGAACTTGCATCTTCCCTTTCCCGCATTACCTCCGAATCTGGCCCAGACCCGCTAACACAGAGCGAGAGCAGAAAAGAGATGTCAAAGGAAGAAACAGAAGGAAAAGCTTTAAACACCCTGAACTGGTTCCCTCCAGCTCCTCGCTTGGCAAAGGCACAGACCTCGGTTCTCTCTCCCTGCTGTATCTCACAGCCGTCTCTTCTCTTGCACTCCCTGCAAGTGCACCCGTTTGGGATGCTGGTTCCTGCTGCCCACCCAACGGCTGAATTGCTGCATGAAGGCACACAAAGTCTGGTGA
The DNA here is from genome assembly GCF_000699145.1 of Aptenodytes forsteri. NCBI lineage: Eukaryota > Metazoa > Chordata > Aves > Sphenisciformes > Spheniscidae > Aptenodytes > Aptenodytes forsteri. The sequence continues at coordinate 356,080 of NW_008796167.1, read as the reverse complement.
CTGCTTGGGGAAAAAATAGGAGGCCCCAAATCCTGCCGAGTTTAGGACAGAGCACATCTCTGTCAGCATGCCTCGTTGCCTGACAGCAAGGCTCTCCCTTCACAGCATACCCCTAAGTTCATCAGCAGAAGCAAATGGAATAGCTTGGTCTTGGGAGAAACCTCATACCATCACCACTTCAGAAAGTCATCAGGGACTCTTGGGGACACCTGGACTCACCAGGATGCCAGAAATGGCAAGTTGGGAGCCAGCAGGACTTCTCCGGAGGGAGCTGACAGATGCCTTGGCTGAGCCCTCTGCTCCTCCTGTCTTGCATCCTCCCTAATCCAAGGACAGTGGTCAACGTGAAGGTGTCCTCCTACTTCAGAGGGGCACTGTCCTCATCTATAGTGACAGAGACAAGAAAAGAGGTTCTATTTCCTGCCATTAAACAGGAGCCAAACGAGACTAAAGCACAAGTCCTAAAGGCTATGGTGGAGTTGAAGTGTCAATATTCACCCTGAGCCCCGAGATCAGCCCACCTGAGACATACCTCTTCTTCCTCCCTTACTGCAACCCCACTCCCTGCTCTCTCCAGATGGCTGGCATCCCTCCTGCTCTGACTGGCTGCTGTCTCTCCAAGCAACACAGGAGCACTGCTTAGCAGAAGCCTTCCTCAGAAAGGGGGAAAAAAAAAAAAACAAAACCATATATATTCTCCAGCCTTTGAGCCATGCTTTTAATATTTCATCTTTCTTTTTCTGCCAGAAGAAAGTAAATTCCTTATGCCAGCTGGGCTGCAACCTCACCACCACATCTCTCTGCCTCAGACAGCCCTGGCTGCCAGCCCCTCCAGGCAGATGGCGAATGCAAGGCTCATATCCCCTTCACACAACCCCTTCTGCTCCTGCATCCCTCAGCGGCGCTCAGGCGGTGGGGTGGCCATGGAGTCAGCAGCACAGGTCAGCAGCACAGCGGGGACAAGGCACCGAGGGACTGGGGAGGGCTGGGCAGGCTGCCTAGGAACGACAAAATTCAAGACAGATCCAAGATATTGCAGAGGAGCCCTGCACTGAGCTCCACGGGGCTACCCGGACACCTCGATGGACCCACTCTGGTGGAAGAACTTGTTTGGGAAAGGTGACAGGTCAGCAGCCACCAGGTCACCCTGAATGACATCTGTCAACCACTGCCATCAAGCTCTGTCTCAAAGCCATCTGCCATCCCACCCAGACACAAACTATCCATCAAGCATCATCTGTGTCAAGCCAGTTTTTATTTTAAATTTAACGTTCGTAAAGTATTTTGGCTTTAAATTATTCTGCAGACTCACTCAGTTCAGCAGTGCTTCCCCGTCTAGACAGAACAATCTTGTTGTCAGTGAAACAGATTCGCCCTGACATCCCCGTGGCACGCGCGGTGATGCAGATGCTATTTTGGAGAAAGGAAGAGAGCTAAAAAGCTCGCTCTCTTACAGTTTTGAAACGTGATTCCTGTCCATTCAACTTCAAACACCTCAATAAATAATCCTGCCGTGTTTGATTTGATCTCTCTCTCTTCCCCTGTTAGGAAGCAGCGTGGATGGAGAAGGGGGGAATGGCTCAGCATCTGTGGGATCCGACATCTCCGAGCACTGCTTGCAGCATGCCTGCCCTCCTGGAAGGGAGGGATTCCCTCCTCTCCTGCTGTGGCTTCTAAACCCGCCTGCTTTGGCTCTCTCCTCCAGGCTGCAGACTGAGGACTGGAGTTTGGAGATCTCGTGGTACCCCTCCGTGACACCGGGTTCCCTGCTCCCAAACACAGACCTGCCTGATCCTCCATGGCTGCTGGACAACCCTTGGATGACTAGCAGGAGGATGCAGGAGAGACAGCAGCAGCCTGAAAGAGACATTAAACCAAGTCAAAATACATTTTGCATATCAGCTTTGTCCCCAGGACTCCGCCAGCGCGTGAGAGACTACAAACGCTTCCTTTATAATTAAACAAGCACTTCTCCTCCTTGTGAAAAACCTGCACAAAGGCAAAGGTAAATAAAAGCGAGCGCTTGGCAGCACTTCGTGTCTAGTCGGCCCCACCGCAGCCTGCGGTACTTGGAGAGGGAAAACAGCCTGATCAAACCAAAAATAATATTTTTCTCCTTTTGCTCTCCCAGTGACAGATCCTTGATGTCTGCAGTCCGAAGTGACAAATACCAGTTGGGGATCTTTTCATCTCCTCTTCTGATAACACAGCCACCTGCCCGTCCAACCCGCGGCACAGCAGCGGGGAGGTGATCTCTGCCTTGTGCGAGGCATCCCCCACCTGGGCATCACCCCAGGGAAACACACAGCCCCCACAACTGAGCCCACAAGAAGCTGGACACACACACACAACCACACAGGAACAGAGGGGTCCCCCATCACAGCACGTTGAAGGTTGAGAGCTCAGCCCCAAGGATGCCTCGAGGTGCCTGTGGTGAGGTGGGGATGGAGAAGAGTCTGAGCGCACCAACAGGCACATCTACAGGGTGGCAAAGGGCCATATTCCACAGCTGATTTTATTCCCCAGATGCCTACAGACCTCCCGGAGCTGCCCAGGTCAAAGCAGACTGCATCAGCACACCTGCATTAGCATTTAATCCCAGTGCTAGAGCATCATGCAATAAATCAGCTGCAAATGTTCTACACAGAGAAAGAGACACTTGCCTCTAAATATACAAGCAGAAAAATGCCTCTATGTATTCAAATAGGGAAAACGAAATTGGGAAGCAAGAAGGACTTGCTTTTTGCACACGCACAGCCATCCAGCAGCGCAATGGGAAGAGCTACACAAGAAAGAGCTGCCTCGGGCCACCTCTGCATGCTGATTTCCCACCCCTCCACATGGTTTAGAGCCTCACAGATTCACCCCTGTTCTGACCTCCACGGAGATATTAACCCACTCATGGGAGCGGTCAGAAATCTACCCACCCCGGGATCAAGCCAGCTCTGCCCTTTGGGAAAATCCTGCCTGCTTCTGCTGGCTCAAGCCTGGGTGTGCGAGAGCCAGCAGAGCTGCTCCTCTGGAGCAGGCACCAGCACGTCCACCATCAGCCAGGAGCCACAGTGCAGCAGATGGCCCGGGGATCCAGAGAGGCAAAGCAAAGCGGTGGAAGATTTCACCATCCAAAAGATGGGCTGTGCAGAATCAGACCAAAGGACTGACTGTACCAAGGAAAATAGATACCAAGGACTAGACATAAGGAAGAAATTTTTTATGCTGAGGGTGGTGAAACACTGGCCCAGGTTGCCCAGAGAGGTGGTGGATGCCCCATCCCTGGAAACATTCCAGGTCAGGTTGGACGGGGCTCTGAGCAACCTGATCTAGTTGAAGATGTCCCTGCCCACGGCAGGGGGGGTTGGACTAGATGACCTTTAGAGGTCCCTTCCCACCCAAACTATTCTATGGTTCTATAAAATAGCACCAGGAAAGTATAGGAAATCGCATACGGATAGTGGCCCTTCCCCAGGTGCATTGAGACCATCTTACACAAGATTCTCCACAAGCACATAACCTGATGCCCACAGCTGGCTGGAGAGCATCCTGCAACAGCAAGTTCCACCTTGTGCCTCCTCCTTTACCCGATAATATTATTTTACCAGCTCATTAATTCAGTGAGAAGGTTTAGCCCCAGGTCTGGGGGACCAGCAACTGCTCCTTTGATCAAACCTGTACCTTGAGCATCAGCTCTCCGTTGATGGGGGACTGAGCCAGCTTTCTGGGAAGGCACCTTCACTCCTCACCCCCTCCACCTGCGCATGCACCAGCCCTGTTGATGCCCAGCTGCACAATAAATGGAGTTACAGCACCAGCAGAGTGCTTACTGTCCTCCTGGGATGGAGAGTGTTAACGCATGGGCTGAACAGGGGGCAGGGGAGTGAAGTGCTGAAAAATGATGCACTCAACGCCTCATTATCGCATCCTTAATAGCCCTGAAATTGCTATGAGGGCCTCCGTCATTTCTCCTCCCCTTGGGTCATAAGGAGCCATTCCCATCTGTCTCAGCAGCAGGGCCTGGTGTTCTCACCAGAGCTGCTGGCCATCCAAGCAGACAGGGCACCTCAACGCTTGGAGCCACCGTCTCCGCACTGGATGTTCCTAAGAGGAACAACAGAGGAGCAGCCACACTGGCTCGGCTCAGCACATCTGCTCTAAATCAACTGACTCCAGGAGGGGCCACTGGCATCAGGCATCCAAATTTTACTCCTACACCCTGCTACTGCCCTCCGTGACAAGAGGCAGACCGTGCCTCAGTTTCCCTGCCGGTACGAAAGAGTTGTAACATCGTCCACCCACCTCGGTAAAGGTCTTTTGCTTTTAGTTTTTGTTGTGCACTCACAGAGATTCACCTATAAGTTTTGGGGAATTTTCAGCCAGTTCAGAGGTGCTGACGGCACTTTCAAGATCACCCAACATATCTGGGCTACAGCTCTGCTCAGGTGTATTTTCAAGCACAAGTCAACACATCATGCTGGATGTCCCTATGCTCCCTCCAGTGGGAGAGAGGTGTGGACACTGACCACCTAGCTCTGGCCAGGTCTCCTCCAAGACGCACTGAACAGCTCAGTTCTCCATCAACGGAGAGCAGATGCTCTAGATACAGGTTTGATCAAAGGAGCAATTGCTGGTTCCCCAGACCTGGGGCGAAACCTTCTCACTGAATTAATGAGCTGGCAAAATACTACTATTGGGTAAAGAAGGAGACACAAGGCATTAGAAGGTCCTATGTTGGCATGGAGGCATTTAGCTACCACGGAGCTAGTGGTTGCACCTTCAGGCATTGCATCTCGGTTCTGCTTTTCATGACACCAGCGCTGAAAGGACTTGATGACTCCCAAGAAATGCCAAGCCAAGATGCTTCTAAGAACTACTGAACTGCCTTTTTAAGAGGCAGGGGACATGTGCACCTAATCCAGTCTTAAAACTAATGATTTAATTTACCTTAGGAGAAGCCAGCCAGCATAAATTAATGTCTCCCAGTAGTATAACACAAGCATGTTTTATCTGGAGATTAAGTTGATTAAATCATCAAGTACCATAATCTTCCCTTCCTACCTCAGTAAGATGGGGAAAGAAAAAACGCCCCTAAAAATATAGATATAGCCTTCTAAGCCACAGGAGGGAACTGCACATTCATCTCCAAGCACTCTCCTTGCTCGATAAAGCATGCACACAAGACTCCCCACCCTGGAAGAAGCTGCTCCAGCTGGTGTGGTACTTAGAGGTAAAATGAAGCTACGTGTTCAGAATTGAAGAGATGCCAGGAGATGGAGGCTGGAGGAGTTCAGAGGCAGTATAGGAGTTACGCTTATGGGGTTTCACTCTGCAAATGTGACTGAAGAAATTAATCTGACTTCTCAAGGCTATGTATCTGCTTTCAGGATATAAGACACCAAGGCCGTTAGTCAAGCAAGCTGGAAATTCAAGTGGCTTAGATCCACCATGCAAGGAGACAATGCCTTAGCAGAGGGGGAAAACACAGAAGTCCATTTAAAACGTCTTCCTCCCACCTCCCTAATCTCATTTCTACTTGTTCCTACCTCTTTTGCTCTACAGTGAAAGGAAGGACTAAACCACCCACCTTGATGAATCAACAAGACCTACCTTGACTTATTCCAGAGTTATCACCTGCTGAGGGTGGTTTTTCAGACAAAGTCTATTCCTGTGGGACTCGGCTGCAAACACTCTCCTGCAGCTTTCTGCCAGGTAATCATGCATGGGCACTTCACATTTAATGGCTTTGTCTGCTGGCTGTTTGGATTGCATGTGGAGTGCTCTAGAGCCCTCGGGCAGGGCACTTCAGAAGCACGCCACCTTTTCTTTAAAGCCAATTCAAAACCACAGCGGTGAGTTTGAAAGCTTCCCTGGAGAATGACAAAGAATCTTGTTAAGCTTGTGGCAGAAGAGAAGGGGTCCAAGGCCAAACAAAAATCCCTACAACAACAGAAAGCTCCCTCTCCAACGGCAAACTCTAAACACTGTTTATACTGACCCCTGACACCAACAACAGGTCTCCAGCAAGCAATCCGTATTTACAAGGCCAAACCTCAACGTGAGCAACATCGACTCACCCTCCTAGCCCATTGTTACACAACTTGGCACTAGTGTTTATGAAGTAAGTGGATTTTGCGAAGGAAGGGCGATGAACAGATGTAGTTTTGTTTGCTTATTGGAAAGTTGGGGCAAGCAGCAAGCTTCTGCCAGCAGTGCTGAGCATGGGCGGCAGCAACCACGGTCCTCTGCCTCAGTTTCCTCATAAATAGAATAATTACTCCACTGTTGTAAAAGTTTGGAAGACTTCAGAAGAGAAACAGCATTATCTGGAAAATTATTTTAATACCACAATGAAGTTATCAAGAGGAACTCCATGCCCAGTGGCTCATGCAGAAAACATATCGCCATTCAAATACCCTGTCCTTGCAAGGAAAAAAGAAAAAAAAAAAGATATGCATGGTATAAAGGAACCACAGTTTCAGGTTCTGCAAGGAGGTGTTTTCCCAGCAAGAGTTTTTCTCAGAGAGGAGAGACAGTGTGCTGACTTGCAGCCTCACAAATCTGGAAGCTGCAAGAAGTCTCCTGACTTTTATTTAGTTATTAATTTCTGTGGTCCTGTAAACCTGCATGATGATTCACAAAGCAGAGGACGGTTGTGTTTCCTTGAATACCTTTCAAATTAAAACTCAGACCCAAGCCCCTTTCTCACCTAGAAGCAAACCACCTAGTCTTACCCTATAAAACCAACTTCCCTAAAATGATTCAGGCGGAGGAATGTCATTTCGGAACGATTCTTCACATCCTTCTGATGTCATTTTACAGTAGAAATAACCTATTCTGACCCTCTCCCTCTGCAAGTGTCTCTGCCTTCCCAGCTGTGAACAGCGTCTCCCTTCTGGGCTTTGTATCTCTTCAGTTCAATTAACAGGGCCCCCAAAAGGCTGAGGACTTCATTACTTCTAAACGAAACATCCTCAAACACACTAACGCCACTTGTCTTCTGCAGGACCCTCGTTCCAGACAAGCCTGACGTTTTGACAGCACCTTCACATTCATTTTCCCCAAGAAAATGCACCATTACACAAAGTTTAATTTTTAGGATGGCTAGAAAATCTCTCCCTCTAAGTAAACATCAGACAAACATCTATACGCTGCATGGAATTACATGTCAAGCCACTCGATAAAACCAACTTACCTGCCAGGAACAAGCCTGACAAATCCTTGGTACAGATGGCTTTCTCACCCCACTTTAAATTGTACACGGAGTCCTCAAAGTCTAGAGGAAGGGAGGGGTTTCCACTCATTGATCATCCTCATCCTGCCAGCACCACGTCTACTTGTGCTTCACCCTCCCTGCTGAGACAGCTGCCTTTGGAAAGGAGGATTTTGAGAAGATATAGAGAGAAAAGCATTACAAAAAAAGGCACAGAGGCTGCTTTACTTCTACCCTCACACCCTGGGCTTGAGGTGTGCTGGGAGAGCGAGTGCTGTCTGCAAACACCACCTTTGCCATGTCTCCTTCTCTCAAAATAGCAGAGAGCCCTGAAGGCAGCGCAGACCCGGAGAGGATGCTCAGCTCCTCGGTGACACCGGCCATCAGAGTCACGTCATTCTGCTGCTCCTCACTCACAGCAGCTCATTCTTTCCTAAGGAGAAAATTCGGTTGAGGGACTTGCTCCTTACTTCAATGCTCCCGATAGACCAGACCTACAAGCGTTTGCTTTTTTTTTTTTTTAATATATTCCCTCTCTCCCCAAGCTAGGGACAGAAAGCTTTCACAGCAGATCAAAGACCACAGACATCAGCCAGCTTTCCTTCCTTCCTTTTGCAAGCCTTTAGCTCCATGATGCCCTGGGAAAGCCAAAGGTGGTAGGCAGAAAGCCTGTGATCCCCAGCAAGATGGACTTAATTGTCTCTAGCTAGTGAGTTCCACCTTGGAGGGAGAGATCCTCCTTTCCAGGGGACTCAGGTCCTCCCTGAGCTGTCTCACACAAAACCCTTCTGCTAGAATCTTTACAGACACCGTCGTTCCATACTCAACATCCTGCACAAGCAAGTGATAAATTATCCCCAGTGAGTTGCCATCTGTCAGCTGATCACTGACAGATCTGATTAACAGACCATCCCCATGTTCTCCACCTACTGCAAAGGAAAACGTGCTCTCTTCCAATGGTTTATGCTAACACATTTTTACTTAGGATTTGCAACCAGCTTCTCGCAGTCAACTACCAAATGTAGCTGATTAGCAGTAACTCATTATCCAGAAATCATCTGGTCACCTGCTCTGGACTGAGCCTTAGCCTGTCCCAGCTGGGTGGAGAAGAGGCAAGAGGGTAACACTGGAGAAGAGATTATATGCCGAGAGGTGTAGATGAAGTTCTGACATAGCTGAAACCCTAGAGCAAAACCTTAAGGAAGATTAAGTTGCCCTCAAGTCCAGAGTATAAGCTAAGTTAAGGAAGGAGACGGGCATTTCTAGCTGAACAACGGACACAGCTCTCGGTCTTTGACAGATCATTGCACTCCTATGCCTCAGCCTCCCCAACTGAGTAATCAAGTATGTTCTCATTTACTTCTCTCTGTAGAAACCTTCAAGATTTGCATATCAAAACCACTATAGGGGTAAAATCACTGTCAAGAGAGGCAGCAGCAGGCACTGGATGCCCTTCACAGCACTGACCATGCGGGAAAGCAGGATGCTCTTGCACTGACATCGGCTTCTTCCACCCGTTCTGCTCAGCAGCAGTCAAGATTGCCACAGCAACAGGAGACAGGAGAAAAATATTTCTCTAGAACGTATTTGGTCGCTTTTTAGTGGATTGACATGAGAGTTCGTTTATAGCTACGTCAAGAGCATGTCGGTGTGAAATTGGAAATGAGAGCGGATGGCAGCACGGCAAGCAAAGTACATGGGGTGAGGAGATTAAACATGCAGATTCACCTGAGCGAGGTGCAGATCGGGACACCTGTGGGAGAATGCAGGCTCTCAGCCCTAATCAACTCCATCGACTGAGCAAAGGAAACCCTTTTCACTAATGCAAACAGCTTCATGGTTACCTGCCTCCATGCTGTCACGACGCCCAAGGAACCTCTCCCTCCAAAACACCCACCATCCTGCGCAGGCACCACGGGGCTGAGCTGCAGTCTTCTGCTTTCCCTTTGGGAAGGGAAAGACCACAGCGCCGGTGCTCACAGCGGGCTGCTCCGCTTCCAGCACCACCACTGCTCCGTCAGCCGAGCCACGTAACGAGACAGTAATCAGGGACAATAAGGTCACGCAGGAGACTGAGGTCTTCCCCAAAACAATTTAAGAGGCTCATTAAACCAGTTAATAGCGCAGGAGCAGCGCTGACACCATGCCACGGCGTTTCCAGTTTCCTTTGTAACAGCGTCCCAAAAGACTCCAGCATTTAGCTGGAGCGCTAAGTGGCACCTCGAGAGCCCAACCGCGCGAGCCTTGTCAGGAGCTAGAGAGGGCAGCCCGTCCTAAAAAAACACAGAAGGTGACAACCCCGTTGTTGGAAGAAGAGCGAGGCTTACCCCATGCTCTGATGATGATGGCTGGGTTGAGCACCCAGCGAGCAAGCAGGCAGGCACAACTCACCCTCACCGTCCTTCACAGCACCCCATTACAGCAGGGGCATCGGTGGGCATTCGAGAGGCAAACCCGCTCGCTACAGAAGAACTCGGGGGAAGCGGGGCGAGAGCTCAACAAGCACTTTCGGATGAACAGTAACTGCATTTTTGTGATTCCGTTGGTAGTCCCTGAGAAGCACGGTCAGCTCACGGGCGTGAATAATGCAGCAAGACACAAGCGACAGGCGGGGTCACAGGACCAGGAGACCTCCTTGGTCAGAGGCATCACATCCTGCAATCCCCAGCGATAAACCAAGTACACAGAACCTGCCTGGCCACACACCACATTCTTCTTCATCTGAGACACCGCACTGATTCAACGAGGTATTCGGCAATAAAAAGATCCAGAAGCAGTGAAAATGCTCACTATAATAAATTAATTAAAAAAAAAAAGTGAAATGTAGCAATGCCTCGGAATTTAAGTAACTATGCAACAACAACAACGTTGAAACAGGGCGTTGTAACAAGGCACAGTTGGTTGGCTGAAAGAGCGAGATGACGACTGCCTCTTCTGGGCTCGTGCTTCTGCTCAGTTGACTGGCTGTATCCATTAATTAGATGCCCATTACACAGGTAGGAAATGCACCCACCAGAAGCACCTCACTGCTCTTGTCATTCAGCCCAGGAATATGACAGATACAACAAAGAGCTGAGGCGTAATCGAGATGGAGTACCTGTCAGGCCCTCTGATGGAAAGGGAAAAACCCCTCTGCGCGCAGAGGCTTTGCAGATTAGTACCTTCAGTTACACCAAACGGTAAACAGGAACTGGCACGCCTTGTGAAGGCTGCAGCCGGTATTTATGGTTGTTCACATCCTTTACAAGGCAAGTCTATCGATACCTTCCCCAAGGTCTTAAGCACTCGGGTAGCAGAGGACAGCCACATGAGAAGGTGCTGTGACAAGCCAGTCCGGAACACGTGCTGCTGCATCTTTCATGCTCCCTACAGCTCTCGAAGTACTTCAGAGCAAATTAAACCCTTAGACTTCTTTGAGAAAGTCAGCCTCAGAGGAGAGAGGTGCCAAACCTTGCTAAATGCTCCAGAAACTCCTCACCACGCTAATCCCAGCCGTTCCCTCCAAGGACAGTTCAGCGATCAGTCTTCCCACGAGCCGCACCTCCCTTGCCCAGACACACCACAGCAGCGGTCCAGGGAAGAGAGCACCACCACTGCAGCTTTGCATCCCGGAATATCTCCTAAATACTCATCTTCACAGTGCCTGGAAAGGACAAGCAAGCACCCGTATCTCCTCAGGTGGATGAAACCCTCAGCGAGCAAAGCCCTGCTGTGGCAGAGCCACTCGTGGGATTGCCAGCCAGTTGTCCCTTCCTTGGGACAAGGTTTTTCCATCTTCAGGCAGAGACCAGGGGACGGGGACTTTATTTCTGTATTTCACCCAGACTTTCAAAGCTCTCCTCAAAAGAGTCATTTTCATTGAAAGAGGAAACAAATCAATAGTTTTGAATTCTCTTAGGGGAGAAGAACAAGACCAACAGACTGAGCCAGGTAACTGGTAACTATCCTGCCAGCTTCGCCACGTTATTCCCCTTTCCTGAACTGCAAAACTCCATACTTGGTACAGAATGAGACCTAATCAGTGCTCTAGTGCTGAACTACTATGACAGAGCATGCGTCCCTGGGTCCCGAGTTACATGTGAAACTCTTCTGTCACGTCTTATGGTCTTCAGGACAGTCTTAAACCGAGGGGTTTAGTAATTCCCAATTTCAAGGGATGAGATTTTTTTTTAATACCACAGAAATCCTTATCAGAATATTCGCCTTCTGTGTTTATACTAATTTTGTGCAACTATATTACATGATTTAGTATCATTAGTTTTCAGATTTTTCCCCATTACCCGATGCCTCATGACGTACGAGGTTTGGAACATTGCTTTCTCATCACATTGGGAAAAAAAACCCTCATGTGACTATGACGTACTGTCACTAAAATTTAGTTCATGGGCAAAAGGATATTTCTTCCCCGTAATGAGTAATTCTTCAGTATTCTGACATGATCAGCAGCCACCTTCAACTATTTGTTTCAACAGAAATGAATTATTTGTCAGACATCCACTACTTCCCTGAAAACAAACAAACAAACAAAAAACTCCACCTACCTTTTAATTTTATGAGGCAAGCAGACACGGAGCTACAGCCACGTGTCCTGAGCCAACCGCTCTCCAAACCCATGTTAGTCAGTGCAACCCATCTGTTCGCTCTGACACCTTTCAGTCACCGATTCCAAACAGGATTTAAACCATCAAGCAGAAACCTTGATTTAAGACACCGATTTTAACCTTGATTTGCATTTGTACTTATGTTCATTAAAGATCATTAGCTTTCATTAACTGGGATTGCCTGCAGATCTCTGCTGTTTTAATAGCTATCATCACTGTCAAAAGAATCTTAATTCAATAAAAATAAGGAACATTAATAAAGTGAAATGAAAAATGTGTTTCATCACTTTCTAGTCTTATTTTTTTTTCCTCTCAAGATTTGGGGCAGAACACGTGGATGCAAATTAGAACTAAATGAAAAATGACAAAGCTACCTTAGGCATACGGGACAACTCAGGTTTCAAATTTAAGATTGATTAAATACATCAGTAGCTGTTTCTAGGGGGTTAGATCTCTTGGTTCCAAAGCCCTAAAAATGACTGGCTTTGCTCAAAGCATTCCTATTTTAGAACCACAGGCTTAAGTAACTCTCCCTGTATTGCTGTTCAGTGTCTCATTTATATGAGGGGAGTTTAGACACCCATCCTGCTTATATATACACACACCATTGAAAATATTTTGCATTTATGTCTTCTGTCACCTAAATGTTATTCAAATTTTGGTCCCAGGGTACGAGGTTTCTCTGAGCCACTCTCCCCTCATTTCTTAACATCTGATCGGAGGGAAAAAACCCAAAGCCTTTTGTGAGTTTATTTTTTTTGCTCTCAATGAAGTAATACAAACCTGAACAGTTCTTTACACACATTTATTAACTAAACTGAAATCAGGAATATTTTAGAGAAAAGCATTCGTGCATAAAAAGGAGGAATCTAAATACCAGCATTGACTCCACTGTAAAGAGATAGGTACTTAAGGTATTACAACATACTTTGGCATCCCAAATTTGAGCTGATGTTAAGAGTTAAAGGTGTTTCCCAAATTCAGCACAACATTAAAATAGTGGAATTCTTCAGCTGAATGAAATGTGAAGTTCCAGCGACAACGAGTTTTCAATAAATCATAGAAAAATGGAAATACTCATTCTTTTGTTTTCTAAATACAATATATTTTTAGTTTTAGAATTGGACAAACTAAAACTGGTAACGGCAAACCTTAAACACCCACTCAGGTTTTCTTAATCATTTAGCATTTGCTATTTACTTCTGTGGAACGAGAACCCAAAAGGTGTTTTAATTTTTCTTCTTCCGAAAGAGGAAGGACCTCTGTTATTCAGAAGGGTCACGGCAATTTCTTGCTCTTTTAGGCTTTATTTTCGTAAGCGGCCCAGGAATGTATGAAAAATTACAAACAATCGAGACTTCTGTTAAGTCACTTTGTCTCTTTACAAAATTCCAGACAAAGCACATGAGCTAAAAAAGACAATTTCTTTTATTAGCATTCATCCTAGGAAAAAGCCTCTTTTGAAACTTTTCAGTGAGTATGATGTCAAAAAGCCACTGGAAGTTGGTTCACTGATCTGGCTTCCCGTCCATTTGAACGTCTAATGGCTGGGGGGGGCAGAATCTTTTTTATTTTGCACTTGATCAACATCACAGTCCATTTCTCAAGGCAATGAAAAAAAATGCTTAATATGAGTCAACAGCCAACTACAATTTAACCCTCAATAAAAGTCTATTTTTGGCAGAATGTTCACCTTTCTTTAAAATGACTATAACTGGGAGTTAAAACCATTTCTTAAATTTACTTTAAACGCTGTTCATAATGAGGATTAAATCTTTTCATACTTGTTGCAAAGCCATTTCTGTTCACTAAGGGTTTGAATTCTTCAAAAGACTGATGTTAGACAGGCAAATAACAGACAGAAGAGCCAATTTTCTCTCAGAATTTAAGCAAGACCTTGTCCAACTCCTTCAGTAACTTGTCTCTATTTTTCCAACCAGTGGCAGGAAATCTTCATTTCTACAGCTGATGTCTGTACTCTTGACCTCCACATGCCTCATCCTCGTCACAACACATTTTGAGCATCTTTCTAGGATTAAAAAAAGTCTACTGCTTCCCTGACTGCACAATAAGGCACTGCATTTTTATCATTTTCAGCCCTGTAAATGGCATAGGCCATTACAGAACAGCCTGCTTGAAAAAACAGGATACAATATTCATGTATTTTGTTAGAGGAGACAGATCTACTTTTTATGGTGATCAACTAAGGCAAGAAAGACTTTCCTTTCATTAAAAAAAGAAACTAAGGATGAAGTAGCCTTAAAACAAAATACCTTCAGTGTAGCAGTTAAATTTGAGCACAGAGGGCTACAAGCCCACACTCCGGACTGTCAACAGCAGAAATTATATAGTTGAAAGGTTGATCCAGGGGCACTGGGGAAACTGGCAATGGGCAAGGAACTCTGACAGAAAGGAGCTGTACAAACCTCACACATCCTTCCTGGAGATCCAAGATGGGCGTGAAAGAGTAGAGTAAGAATTTGAGATCAAGTTTTGACAACTTCCATGCTGAAGCACTGCCCTCAATCAGGAACACTTTACGCAACCCATCTCCCCAGTCAATGCAACAGTACACTTAAATTTCTTCCTTCCCACCCTGACTGCTCACTGTCCTCATTCTTTCTTAGCTTGTTTTCTCCCACTACAGCTTGCAGTCGAAGGCTACGCTCTTTGATTATCTGCAACAACACGAGATGACTCCTTGTGATAACAGTAACTTTCTCAGCACAGTTGCACATCCACAGAGGGCGTTACAGAAGAGGGAGATGGTGCAACAGTCCCACAGGTATTTGCTTCCAGAAGACTATGCAAATTCTGATTGGGGTGTGAACTAGAAATGTGTGTCCCATCCCATCACACCCCCCTGCAACGTGAGACCGCAGCTGATTGAAAGACAGGCTTTTGGCTGTGAGAGCAGCTATTCTTTCCCCCCTTCTGCCAAGGAATAGGGATGGTGAGCAGATGTTGTTGATTCAGATTAAGATGTCGTGTCGAAGCTACATAATTAAGCTTACACAATGTGCACCTATACCACGCCTGGCTCTTAAAGGGGTACCTTTAAAGCTACCCCAAAACAGATAACATCACAGCAGCAGAGAGATCACCTGCTGTTAGCAGGCTGGCAAAATATCTCCCCAAAATTGAATCAAAGTTCCCAGCTATTTCCACAAACACATATATTGATAAAATGATATAGGTAGGAAATAAATCCTGCTATTTACCTAGCACTTTTTATTATAAGAACCATGATGTTCGTTTTAAGGCTCAGTGACAAATCCTGTTTGGTACATCATCACCTTATTAAAAACCTGTCACACGTGCAGAGAATGCTGTTATATTGAGTACGCTGTTAACTTGACAAAACACAGCCTGCTGCTTTCCACCTGACTAACGCTGCAGCAAAGATGGCACATTTTCAAGGGTGGGAGACAGACACCCTCTCCTTTCCTTGCCAAGGCTCCAGATCCAGCTGAAACTCTAAACACAGTAAAAACAGGTACGGTGTCTCAGCCACAAAGGCAACACATCAGAAACTCAGCCGTAACACTCCACTCCTGATCCACATACATACATCAGTTATTGGGATGTGACTGCCACCCAACTGCAGTAAGTAAAAGAAATGGAAACAGTCATTTAAAATACTCCATTTATCCAGATATGAAAGAAAGGTTAGACTGGTGCTGAACAAGAAGGCAGTTCAAAAGCAAAACCGAAAGATGTCTCAAAGCAACAGATACTGATAAAGGCAGAAATTACAACTTTTTGTCTGGTAATCAAAAGGAGCACAAAGTTCTTTCGCACAGAAGGCAGAGATCCGACAGCACTGCCAGTGCCCTGTACTTTTTGTCTGGTAATCAAAAGGAGCACAGAAGGCAAAGATCCGACAGCATTGCCAGTGCCCTGCGTAGTTCATGCCAGTGCAGTTACACATGGTATTGGTGGTTTCAGCCATCAGCAAAAGGCTGGGAATAATAAAGGAATGCCAGAGTCAGATCTTTAAACATCTTGGAAGGGAGTATATTAATAAAATCACTTGAGCATTTTCACTTGTGCTATTGGAGGGCAAGTGTAGAAACCCAGTGTTATCTCCAGTAATTAAAATACCCTTCAAAGGGAAACCTTTGCATGACATTTTAGGGAACGAAGGTTTCAGCTGTACACTAAAAGCATGTCAATGCTGCTTTCTACTCTGTACCAGGCCTCTTTGGAAGATACAACAGATCCAGTATCTTCTGTCAGCAGGATTCCAGCATGACCTGTTACTCTAAGCATCAGTAAAGAAAGTGAAATTTACCTTTCGTCTCTCTACATGTATGAGTTGTTATAGTCATACATATAGTCTCGCTATCTGCAAAGTCCAGTTAATTAATCCTTTGGTTTAATACTCATCCACCTATTTCAGGAAATGACTTCAGCAAGTAGATACACTCTTTGCTTGTTCATTGAAGGGTTTTTTAATGTGAAGAGAAACGGAAGCTTCTGATTAACCACATGTGACTGCTTAACTACATTAAAATCAACTGGATTTTCAGCAGTTTCTAAGCTGTTCACGCTTTCCTAAAAAAAGCCTCAGTGCTCAAGTCTTTAAACAGTTCATCCAATAAAGCTGATGTCATACATCAGGTATTACAGATGCATCTCTCGGCTGCAGCTGAAAGCTGGCAAGATTAATCTCCTTTTGCCCAACATCCTGAGCCTTGCAGGAAAACAAAACCAAAAAGAACGAATAACCTCAGGTCTTGACAAGCAAAGCTTCTTCCATTGGTCTGATTCAAAACATAAATGTTACGTTGTTTTCAACATACGAGTCCCATCTATGCACCAGGAAACAACGATGAAAAAAGTATGATGCGAAGTCTTCTTAAATAGTCACCCAAAACGTAAAGAAAGCATACAGAAGCTTGATGCAAAATCCAGAAATAGTCCGGGGCAGTGCTTGGGTATCACTAAAGATTTAAGGACTACTGGGGATTATGTGGCCAGCCACAAACTGTCTCGTAAGAGGTCATGACAGTGTTCTCTGCTGCTAAGATGAATTAACAGACTGCCATTTCCCATTAGAGGTTTGTCTATCAGTTTAAAAAAAAAAAAAAAAGAACAAAGACCAAGGAAGAGCATACAGTCACGCAGCTGATCGTCGACGAATCACAAAAACACCTCGCTGCAGCTGTCCCAGATAGATTCTCATCTTTGTGCTGTCACTGGTTTTCCTCACCCAGATCTGCATTAAAAAAAAAGAAAAAAGAAAGGGGCAGGGAGATATATTGGGGAGAAAAAGGGAAAACCCACAGTAAGCAATACACAGACAAGTAAGTCCAGGTATTCTTATTGCCAGATCTGAACATCTCTGTTACTCAGGGTGCACAGATGATTTAGCTTAAGCCCTTCTCCCTCCCCACGAGGCATTTGCAACCTGAGTAGAAAATGAAATAAGGTTTCTAACTCTACCACCTTAACTTCCTACTCAAAACAGTCATAAAGAAAAATTACTCTTTCCAAGCATCATCAGGAAAGCGTTTCCTTCTGCTACAGTTCGCAACAGAACTCTGACATTAAGCTTACCTAATCAAGAATAAGTCTCTCCAGATCCACAGATCATAAAATTATCTATCCTGGGATTTGCCCGGACAAGTAACTGTTAGTCAAATGAAAAGCTTATTCTGATTTTGTTCAGTGAAGCATTTCTCACAATGTATTAAATAAAACATATCTGAAGATAAAAGGGCCTCTTTTTTAAACACCTGCATGGAAGAATTCACATAACTTGCCGATACACAGTATGTTTCAAAGGACAAATGGCTTCCATGGAGGCAGCCACTCAGAATTTTTAAAAAATAAAAGTCACTTTCACGAAGTTTAGACCCAAATACCTGTACTTTAAAAATCAAATCTGAGCAAAACTCCTCTGGATTTTATCATTTTAATGTGTTTAAACATATTTAAATAAATGCATGGAAAATAAGAGTTATCCAGCTCTTAGTACTAGAGTATTTTAGGATGGAAGTCCAGTATTGCCTGCTGCAAAGGACTACAAAGTTAGTGTTGGCATGTGATTTATCCAAAACTTTTTTTTAGATACCATATTAGCTACAGGCTGGGCACGGTTGAATGATTTAACTCTTGTTTTAATTATAAATTGACTTTACTAGCAGAAGCCCTCAATTTAAAATAAATTTAATGTTTGCCTGCATTTGTACTTCAGTTATTTCTCTAGAGAAATTAGAATCCAACTTCATTGATAATCATCTCTCCACTGCAACGTTTCCAAGAATTGGGTATGTTTTACTAACCAAAAGAATTCTTAAATCTACAAACTCTGAGCAACTGTACAGAACAAACATGTACAGTTTTACATTCTATCACAATATGATAGAATGGTATATTTGCTTTGCTAAAGTTAACCGCTTTGTTAAGCTCCATTTGGAGGAAAATTAAAATTCAGTTTTAAGTGACCACAACAGTGAAATTACTTATCAACACCAAAATGTGCCACACAGTTCAGAAAAATAAAAGCATCAAGACATATTCTGAACTTAAAACTGATGTTTTAGACATACAGTGTATTTTGCAATCAGAAGATATCTATTAATTCTAAAGAACTGAAGGAGATGGTGAATAGAAAGAACCAAATCCAACTATGAATTTCTTTTATTCCTGGACTGTAAAAGAAAAATAAGCTTCCTCCTTTTTTCAACTTTCAACAAACTGAGATTGTTGAATAAACTCATGGGAATAAAAAAAAAAACCAAAACAAACTTTCCTGCACGTACTGAAGAGTTTATCGTCAAAAGGCAAATGATTGAATTGGTTCCATGCACTTGGCCAATGATTTCCACCAATGCAGTATTTGATTCACAGTTTCCAAGGAAATCACATTGGAAGTAAAAGAAATATATTCTTTTTAGATCTAAACACATCACCGAGTTTTAAAGAATTCAGGCCTGGGAAGATATTTGTGGTTTGTTTTTTAAGGGGGATCATCATAGCTCAGACTCTGAGTCGGAGAGGCCCAGAGCCAATTACAAAATTAAAATCCAGTTTAAGAAAACTGATTTAGACCTTCGTATGAACAAAGATGATCTGATACACTGTTAACTACTTCCTCTCCCCAGCCACAAGAAGGCAACTGTATGCCATAATGTCTCTGATGTTTCTTAGTTAAGTCTTTTCACTTCGAGCATTAATGGAAATGCTGGTGGGGAGACACTCTGTGCAAATATTTTGGGTAAAGTTCCTTTGAATAACTTGACTTCCTTTAGAAATGCTATCAACTTTTGACTCCAGTCTACAATTAGAGACCTCAAATCTAGGTCTGCCTTCTAGCTTCTGAATTCAAGCAGGACCCTGTAAGATCATAGTTTGGCAACCATGCTTTTGAATGTGTGATGAAATCTGAGATGTGCACATTGTACTCCTAAGAAAACACCTTCTCATTTCAGTATTCTGTTAAGTATTTATCTCCCCTGGCTTTATATTATTGCAACAAACTATCACAGGGCAAACAATTGCCATGCCTCCTCCCCAGTCTCTCTCAAAAAACCCCACAAAACTAAAACGAAACCTATCGTCTCACTTTAAAGTGGAATTCATGCAATTATAATTAACGGATTGCATTTCCTTCGTGTTTCAGGTAAGATGCTCCCAAAAGATTGAGTTTTAATGTTTTAAGTTAACAGTAATAACTTTAATCAAATTAGCATATATTTTTAACGCATCCATTAGCTAGCTACTACTACTTTATCTAAATAACCAACCGTTGAGCATAACGACTGTTATTGCAAGAACAGTTGTGACACAAAGCACATTCCATATTCAACTCATTTTGTTGAAAACAAAATATTTTCCCCTTAGCTGCCAAAACAAATTAAAGTTACTTTATTGGCTGATTGAAGAGAAGCGCATTCAAGTCTATCGTTTCTTTCCTTGAAGTGTCTGGAATCTGCAAGCAAAGAATAAACTGCTCCCTTTGCCCAACTGATGCACTGCTCAAGCACTAAGCTTATTTTGCAGCAAGATTCACATCAATCTTATGCACACACCTCTCTTCACCTGCTTCTCTAAGCCTTAATCATTGGCCACAAGGAAATTGTCTCAGACAAATGACTCACCTGCCCTATCTCCCAAGTAGGTGATGAATGCTGCCTGCTTACTTCACAACACATGTACTCAGGTTAGCAGGAAGAATTTTCTCCCCTTATAACAACTAAATTTGGTGACAAAAATTTTTCCTCATCCTGTTCTGGATTCCCAATGGGATTTTCTTTTTTTTTTAATTTTGCATTAATAATAACTGTATGTATGTTCTTGAAATAATGGAAATGGAACTTATGAATGTAGTGTCAATGAGATGCAATGTGTCAGTTCTCCCCATTTTCCCTGCCTGCCAAAATACTACTTGCAAATGTAAGATAATTCTTTAGAAACACAGCAAGTTTCTTCCCATCTCAGATCTATCTCAAGAAGAGATCTCTCAACTCACTTTTATCTTGGATTCAGCTTCTTTAGACACCAGACAATTACATATTTTCTGAAAGTAATATTGATTTTCTCTTAGTCCTTAACAGATAGCCATCCACCTGCCTACACTGACCCACGGCTTTCCCCACTCCTATGAAAAACAAAGCAGCCCACTACCTCGTTGGCGCCCACAGAACTGATCACACAGCTGATCTTAGTGTTCTCTTTAGACTCCAGGTAAATAGCCTGGCTCTTGTGGTACCTGCAAAAATAAAAAAAAAAAACAACAACAAAACACATGAAACTATTAGCTATCCAAAGATTGAGAAAAGAAACAGTAGTAAGACTGATAAAGCTAGGATTCTACAAGCATTTGGATAGAGTAAATATGAAGTCTGTCTTTCTTTCCACACCAGTTTCCCCACCTTCACCAACGTAGGGGGTGGTCTGATTCTACACACATGCACTTTGCATTTAAACGATGCTTCAGAATACATAAAGCCCTCTCAATTCACATTCAATTCTGTATGCAGATTACTGAAAACAGATTTCACATCTGAAAGAGCGAGGGGCAGAGCACCAAGCCACAAGATAGGAGAACACTGACTGACAATAAGCCCATGTTTCAAGAGTTAATCAAACTAGCCTTTCACATTTCGGACACAGGACGGATTTTAGAAGGCAACTCCACATGCCTGATAAAATGTGACAGAGCAAATCACAGATACTAAAAAGTTATTCACATTCCCCAGTACAAAATTACTAGTGCACCAACAACAACAAAGTGAATTGTACTCCATCACTGCAGTCTATTGTTTAAACAGAGATCTCACATTTCTAATACTGTCTTATTTTGTGAAAATATCCAAAATGGTAAGCGATGGGTAACTGACTCTGTAAGAAGCTGTATATACCTGCCATAAGGAGGCCGTGTCTAAGCATATCCATTTTTTTCCCCCCCTTTTAGATCATATTTTAGCCATGCTATATATTTTTCTTAGTGCATTTTGTATAAAACAAAGTAAAAACGTCAAAATTCGTAACTCTGAATTGCTTAATTTCATGGTCTTGCCTTCTTCGCAGACCATGTTTCTGGTAAGTGCTACAAAGTGCGCTAGACAAAACTCCCAAGTTTCTGTTTATTCTGCCTAGGAAAGTTCTGTAGGCAGAACTAATTATACTGAAACAGATTATTTGTAAGTAAATAATCTTAATCAAGACTACCAAAATGCTTTATAGTTATAAAAGCATAACTATATTTCCACCTTTACCCTAATCATGATGCGCTTCATATTTAACTGGGCAATCCAAGCTGCAGAATCACTGCACAGAGATTCCCTCAGCAACTACTGAGTATGCAACTCCCTGCAGTCTGATGGGCTGACAGCCAGTTGTCAAAATGCATGGATTTGCATAACCTTTACAGTTATTTCTACAATAACCATACTGTAAATATGGAAGTCTTCCAATAGTTTATTCCATAATCTCTTCCTACTGGCTCATGTGCTCAGAATTTTCACACTGCTTGCCAGTAGCAAGAATGGTAGTGTCAGCTTTCAGCCTTCCAAACGTACTAATCACCAATGGGCTGGGGAAGGTAATAAAAACCCGCTCAAATTCTGCAACCTTTAGATACTTGTGCCCAAACATTATTCTTTCTCCCTCATTTTAACAGAAAGGATGTCAGTGGGTTCCAGGGCAATGTAATAGCAGCAATGATCTGAGCCAAAAAAAAAAAATCTCAAGTTTACTGAGCTCAGATGATCGTTAATTGATACAAAGGAACAGTATAAGCTACTACAAACCAGACCTCACTAAGATAAGACATAAAAATCTCAGTCCAGCAGTGTCCTACCACGCCATGCTGTGACCACTTAAGTGAGGAGAATTGATGATCTCTATAGAATCAGTGCATAAGCTTCTGAGTGCAGAAGATACCACTGCAAATGACAGCTCTCGAGTGATATCTGTGCAGGCACAGATAATGAAATAATTTTTCTACTCAAAGCTGTTTCTCCCAATTTTTGGTTATCAAAGCTAATGACAGACACGAAGCTGGCTTCAGCCCCTGGATTTCACATCACAAGTTACCGTCCACCAGTAAATCCGTGTTAACTGTGCACAGAAAAGGTAAGGTAACAAGTTAGTTCAGCGCTTTTTCATTGAAGAGTTGTCTCAACTGTCTCATGCTCCATGCACACAGAGAGACAGGTCAGCTGAAGGCACAGTAGCCTGGTACATCCCAGTTACATGTTCATGTCTCAGCCTTTTGCCGAGTTTATATACCCACAGGGGAACAGAGGGGCAGAACTGAGGAAAATACTTCAGATGAAAAATGCAATGGATTTTAAGCTGGCTTTCAAGAGAAGGAAAGTGCCAAACAACTCTTGCTTTTGCAGTAGGTAAAAATACACCACAATACTGACAAGTGAGGCAAGCAGCAATAATTCCACTTTCTGCTACAAAATATTTTGCTGAAAAGCCGAGATTTTCAACTGCATCTCCATTAGAAGATTGAAAGAAATCACTCCACGTTATTTTATGCAGACAAAGCTAAAAGCAAAAAGATGGTTGTTTTGCAGTGAACTGTATTTTAGGATCTGACGGGGAGCAAACTGACTGAGGATAAAAAGCTGAAGTCTAATTCCACATCCATCTGAAACTCCCTATACAAAGTCTCCACTTTGGAGATATGCTTGTGAAGTGTCTCTGCAAGACCTTAGGGAGTCCATTACGAGCCTTAAACATTCACTATTTTGAGATAATGGTCCTTCATGGCTGCTGTCAGGAAACAGAGAAAGGAGTCACTCCTGAGCTGTCAGTTTTATTATTTCTGGTGCATGCCAGCAGCTACAGCCTTGATATACCTTAGAAAAAATTACCCTCCAACTATCAAGAGTTACTTCATTCTTTTAAAATACCAGCTACTTTGCACAAGTACTATTACTATCAATCAAAAAAAAAAAATCTAAGCAGGATTATTACAGCCAAAAAACATAAAATACTTATCTTAAAACAGCGTAAGACCAAGACAGACAGGAAAGGCAACAGCTGGAATTCCTGACAGTGAGAGCCCCATGACAATTGAATTCAGCAAGATGAAAATATCCGTTAGTGTTTTATGTCCCAACTAGATACCTTTCAGAGAGAGCTGGTGCTTTTGAGAGATTCATCTGGGCTCACTGAAGCTCTCCCAAGGTTTAAATTTGATGGGAGCTTGGGAGCTTTACTGACAGATTACTCCAGATTCCATCTTTCCTTCTTTTTTTTTTTTTAACTTATGCAACACTTCACAGTACTCCACTTGCTTAAAAATTCTGAAGAACAGTTTATTCATCCAAATATATCCTAGAGGATAGTCACTTTACACAAAAAAAAATTATGAAAGCAAAAAAAGAACTTCATGAATTTGTGAAGTGACAAGTAGCCTGTTCAGTTCATGTCATGCTTTACGCTTCATGGAAGTTTAAGCTCCAGGCAGCAGCTTTTATCAGAGTTGTATACATTGAATCCTCAATGAAACTTCACTGTCAGAAGACTAGCAGAAGGAAAAACTGACCAACTGTACAAGATGGCTGTTGCGTAGAAAACAAGCTTCCCACCTATCATTTTCCATGATAAAATTACAACCTCGTCACTTGTTATTTTGAGCCACCACAGAACACCAAAGTAGGCTACAAATAAGCATATGACTTGCAACTTGCTTTCTGCTCAAGGAGTACTAGATTGCCCCCTAGATTATCCAGTTTTGCATGTTTCACAGATTAAGTTTAAGACCTACTAAGACTTCTCTGCAAAATTTAATATTTTCCTTGTGTTTTGTGAGGCTTGCACAACTACATGCCCATAAAACTTAACAGAGCTAAATCCAATCAGCAATTCTGAAGTTGCTTCTCCCATGTGGGTTTGATCTTTAAAGGTTATTTGGATTTATTAGAAACATTTTTCATTCTGCTCATCTGGTGCACAACATTTTTTCCGCCACCTTGTGGAACGATGGGCTAGTGTTCTACAAAACTGAACACCAGGACTGTGAATACTGCCAACACCACTGTCCCTGCAATCACAGAGTATCTGTATCCTAGCTGACCGGCTTCACAGCTACATCATACTGTGTCTGCTGGTGGCTCTCTTACTTAACATTAGGTTTGACAAAATTGTTTCCCAAGTGTCACAGTGTGCACTACTGACTCCGTGGAAAAGATTTAAGTCTCCTTTTATTTGAGCCAGTAGTGTCTCCTGAAAGTCTATGAGGTCTAAACACTCCGTTATCACTTCCGATTTACCAAAGTCGCAATGATTAGCCCTTGGAGGAAATGGCTAACCTGCGCCCAGAAACATTTTGTCCTCAAATTCTTTTATCAAAGCAATTTCTCTCTGCAGTCTTTGTCTCCTCGCTACACAAGGCTCAGACTGAGTAAAACAAATTTACCAGGACTTACCATCTCTTATCATAGTAGAGTTTTCCATCTTCTATCCGGGCTTCAAACCGCTGTGCTGGAGACTCTGCTGGTGTAGCTGGGAGGTGCTCGGGAGAGGAGGGAGAGGCTGAAAACAGGAGAGAGAGACTGTGTTTAAGACCAGCATGTGTCCACCACACAGTGGCACATCTGACTGCAGAACTGCAATTAATAAGGTCATATTAAGCAGAAATAATAAGCACAGAAAGCTGCAAACTCAAATTTCCATCAGAAAAATATTCTCTATTGGGATGAATAATTCAACCTCTGCCTTGAGTATATAAATTATAATATTCACTGAAATATAACATTCATCTGAAAAAATGTTGATAGGTAGATGATAGACAGTATGTCCTTGATTTTCTTTTAATCCTAATCTATAGTAAATAGAGTCAGTATTACTTAGACAAGTTAGTACCACTCTGTCTTGAAATGGTGTACAGACTTATCTAGAGAACTAAAAGCATAAAACTGTAAGATCTCAATCCCTCGATCTACCTGACAAGCAGGCAAGCTGCCCAGATGCATCTGAATATAATGGAAAAACCTCTTTACACAGTTAGATTGTCCCACGCCCAAATGTTTGAGCCACCAGATGCACACGCCTCCCTTCCCATCCCTGACAAACTTCAGAACAGATGAAGAGACTCCACACAGCACCCATTCACCACAGCAGCTACACAAAGAACAGCAATTACACCATCAAAACAATTACACAGTCAAATTACACAATCAGCAATTGTACCTTCAGAAAGTCTACAATATAATTCTCTGTTCAAAACAGCATGACTGTGAACAAGTTCCAATGCAACTGTTAACTCACCTGGTCTCTTGGGTGATTTAAGCTACATGGAAAGAGAGCAAAGAAGCATTAGAGATCTGACATGAGCCACAGAAGTCTGCAGTAATAATTTCAGACAGTCTTACTTTCCATACTCTAAATGGTTCTTTTTTCAAATGTACTGTTAAGTGGCATAACACGTAACCAGAACTGCATGCTATGAACAGCCAAAGGTGTAGATAATCAGTATCACGCTACAAACTGAACTTCAGAGCATTCAGATAATCCACTAAAACAAGTCAAAACTAAACCCATCTAACAC
Organism: Aptenodytes forsteri; assembly: GCF_000699145.1. Classification (NCBI taxonomy): domain Eukaryota; kingdom Metazoa; phylum Chordata; class Aves; order Sphenisciformes; family Spheniscidae; genus Aptenodytes; species Aptenodytes forsteri. The sequence continues at coordinate 330,255 of NW_008796167.1, read as the reverse complement.
ACTATATTTTTGAACATGATCCAACATTTCTCAGGGTACACGAAATACAGGAGATAAATCATTAGAGACACCTCAACAGCTGGCACAAAAACCATGCTCCACTACCATCCTCAAAAGCCTTAACGAGCAGCCTCTATTATAAGACATTAGGTAAGCCTTAAAGTGTTTAGCAAGAAAGCAGTAGGTTAATCAAATCTAGAAAAACTATAAACATACACACGGCACCCTATCCAGTTTGCTGAAGTATCACGACAGTGTGGAGAAAGGAAAAAAGAAAAAAACAACCTAAAAGACACCACCCTACACTAAGGCCTAAACCAGACGCAGCCCGTGATCTCACAGAAAGACGTGTTAACATCTGTTCAGCTGTGCGGAGGAAGGAAGAAACTCCTTAAGATAGCTCATCGCTTGGTTCAGACAAAAGGTAACATTTTTAGATGACAGTCATTTTAATTAGGTTAATTAAACCTATTAAAATAAAAGGGAGGAGATACCATCTTGCTAAATCTTTTATTGTGTTACTTCAGAAAGCCTACTGGGATGAAGTAGTCCCACACCTCAAAAAGGAACATAAAACAGGGAGCTCTGTTCTCTTAAGGGGAAAGCATTAGCTTTCTCTTTAAAACAGAGAAATACAAATCAAGCAATAATCCCTACCTTATTCAGTGTTCTCAGGTCCTCCATTATTTGCTCATCAGTCAACAAATAATTTAGCTGAGGTATCCAGAATTAAGGTTCCCATAAGCTCTTGACAATCAAGGCTAAAAATTAAAGGTCAATGACATTTCACTTGACTAAACATAAGCCAAAAGGTTTCTGTAAAGTTGCGTAAGATTTTAGTAAGTGTCATACTTGAGCTTTTTTTGTCAAGTGAATTAATACAAGTCCATCTCCACAGAGCCTCATATTTAGCAGCAAATACGAGTGCAAAATCATTTTAACTTATCCAGACATAACCATCAATGAAAAACCTTTAGTGCATTGACATTTACTTCATGGAGGCATCAAGCACTAACGTTTCCAGTGTTTTTCATCTTGCACTTCTGTAGAGAACAATCTGGGAGCTAAAATGCAATGGACTCACTTCAGATTTTGTACAATGAAGCCAAATCCCACCCAAACCTAGGAAAAGAAACTCATTATTTTGCAACTCAGTAAGCAGGAATAGAGAGATAGGGAGAAGAGGAGAAAGCCCCACAAAAAAACCTCAAAGAACCACCAGAAAATAAAGCCAGAGGCACAAAACACATCCTTGTGTGGATGAGGATAAATAAGAGCCTACCATTCACCTGAAAACAAAAATAAAATCTCAGAACACAGAAGTTACTGTATTTTAGCTTGTAAGAGCTCTGCTGTCACTTTGTGTAGTTTCACAATTGCATCTTCCTACTTCCCTTTTCTGCTGCTCCTCTGTCATTTCCACACAAGAAAAAACTAAGTACACAGAAGGAAAACAATACCCAAAGCAGCAGACCCTCTCTCCAGCTTTAATCTACAGTGTTTCTTCAAAACAGCTGTTAAGTCAAAAGTATTCAAAGTATTAAAGTAACAATTGCTAGGCTGCATTTTAAGGATTTTGGTTCTGATGGACTTCAATCCTCTCCCCGGTGAGGAAAGGCAGACAGAGTTTCATACTGTGGCTACTGTATCATGCTCAATTAGTAGGTCATGTTCACTACGAAACTCATTTATTTTGGATGAGATGGGGGCACCAATAAATAGATTTGTTTTCCTGAAAGAGTGAACAGAATCTCCAACCAGAAAGGGGTTAATTAAAACAGGAGATGCTTGTGACCACCTCGCATGAACTCTACAAGTTCAAGGTTTGATATTGCCTTCAGAAAGTGTGAGTCACTCAGAAGTCGTAAGATAAGTTTTTTTTAATCTGATTTAAGCCATACAAGTTTGGAATCTAATAATAAGCCTCTGCAAAGCAAATATCATTGCCTTCCTTTCCAGGTGAATTTAATATACAAATAGAAAAAGTGCCTATCATCACAGAGGAGCTAAAAATGTATTTCCAGAAGCCAAAGAACATTTTAATTATAAGAAACATGCAACAAGGCAGAAGAGAAGGATTACATATACATGTTTTTCTCTCTCTCGTGATATATAAAAACAAGATGGATTTTAATCTTTTTTTTAATTCAAAGAACAAATCTAGCACTCCTTGCTTTTGCTATGCATCCCTGGATTAGAGATCTGAAGCCTTTATCAGAAATGGAAAAAGTAGTTTGATATGACAAATATGATCTTTCTGGCAAATGTTTTGTCACATCTTGAAATGAGAAAAGCTTTGGCTCATGTAAAAAGCCAGTTACTATCTATGGAATCAATTAACTGAGCATTTATATGTAATGTTCTTTTGAAGTTTTTCCTTTGTGAAAAAAAATTGCTGGAAGAATTCAAACTATTCTCACGGACAAAAAAAAAATCAAATAAATTTTCTCACGACACTGTGAAGTTTAAGTTAGGATACCGAGGGATCTCCAAAGACTGGTTGTGTTTATTAGTTTATCACACATTATACATGACAAATTGTACTTCAGTATTTCCTAGATTAAAATCTGATCCCAGCACCTCGTTTCATTTTCCTTCCTGTACAAAACAACATAGATGCAGGTAGCATGCTGGCCTCAAATACAATAGCCCTCCAGTTACTCTGTAAAAGGATATCAGGGGCAGGTTTCCTCCTCTTGTCTGGGATAGGAACTGGATCATTTGGTCGTCGCCTCAGTTTCCTTGTCATAATAGGCTTCACTTCCATTGAATCTGTAGAGTAATGAAGTTGGAGAGTTGGTAAGACCAGAGGGAAAGGAGTAAGAAGCAGCAGCTTTCTACACAGGGCACAAGGAAGATAATCTTTCCTCTTTCATACAGAAAATCGGATTTTTTTTGTGATAGCTTCCAGCATCCAAGCTGGAACTGCTGGCAGTGAATACAAGTTCTCTGTCATACTAGGTCACTGTTCAGTAACAGCATTGCGATGCTGTGGTTACACCTTTCGTTGGCTGGAAGTGATACAGTTGGTTTGGGGGCATTTTACAACTCCTTCAGGTATACATAAAAAGCACAATGATGCTACAAGAATTCAGGGCAAATTTCTTTAATGCTAATGCTATCTGCTTTTGAACAGATCATTTAAAAGGCAAAGTTCATGGAGTTCTTTGCTAGCAAAACTTGGATAGTTAGTTGCATGTAAAACATCAGCTACAAAACAATTACTCTTTTTCTTGTCTTCAAGCTGGAAAAATAGTTTTGTCAAAGGAATACAGATAACTACTGCATTCAAGATTGATACAAGTCTGCTGGAGTAATTTTAAACACAAATAGTATTTAAATTCAGATTATCTAAAAATGTTTCAAATTATGATTAATGAAATTAACCTAATTAATAACATGCAGAGCAGCAGCTGACAGGAAATAAATTGTAGCATATGCACTGGGGAAAAAAATCTGTTTAAAATTGAAACACAGGTCTCATCACCAAGTAATTATCTGAAATTACAGTTTGTCCAAATGTCTACAGGTAGTCTTACTGAACTACTTTACTCAAGCTCTCACAAATCATTCCTTAATTTATGAAGATATCTTGAACTGGCAACCAAGAGACCACATCTTAAATGCAAACCACATCATCTCACCTATCTTTCCATGTGCTGAGAATTATTCACTCATCTTTAAGTACACCTGAATCACATCCTAGGTAGCACTTAAGTCTATGAAGCCTCTTTAGCTCCCTCTAGATGCTAAAACCTTGAGCAGCTATGCATGTTCAAAATATACCAAATTACTTTTCTCCTTATCTCAAGGGTGAACAAGGATATCCATGCTGCACATCAAGGGAACAAATATTATGATAAAAGCTTTAAAAAAAACCACTATGAAGTGCCACCCACCTACTGTATGCCAAAGGAAACCTTATCTCTAGGATTCAAAGCTGAATTTGAAAAACACTGAACATTAATAGCCCTGCAGACACTAGAAACGTAACTTACTGTGTTGAATGTAAGCCGTTCTTCTCATTTAAGACCAATTTACAAGAGCCTCAGAAGAGGGGTTTGAAGCACTTACTCAAGGTGATATGCAGCCAAGTCAAGAAGGCTTTTTCTCCTTTTTAAAAATTAGTTTCCAATGAGCTGTCACAGAGTTACCTTTAAAATGTGAATAAGGCAGAGAGATCAATTTTCTTCTCTCTTTATCTTAGCATCCTGTATCTTAAAATTGTGATGAGTCAGCTGAAAGTCAGCACCAAACAACTTTTCAGGAAAAAAAATCCAGAGTTTGAATCTTACACTTACTGTTAAACATATGTTAAACAGTTTTGAAGAGCTGCTAAAGCACCAACAGATTTAACCCGAAACACAGTCTTGTGTGAGGCTTAATAGGTAAGAACCACACTATACAACGCTCCAGAACAGGAGACAACTATTGCAACCTAATGAAACTGCAACACTCCCAGCACTCGCAGACGAGCCTATTCATCAGGTTGCTAACTTGCATCCTTGTATACACTGAACTGCCATATGTCTTAAAAAAAACATCGAGTCCACATCAGTTCCAGTATCCTTATTTCTTAGCCTCCAGCGTGTGTTCACAACAAAATCCATTACTTCTAAAGAAATCACATTGCATTTCTGCTAGTCTGGAAGGAAGGAGATAAGGGAGGGCTAACACACACAGAATGGATCTCTTCTCCACAGTTACTTACATGCCTTTTCCTAGAGTTATATTTGATGAAACAGCTCATCCCTTCAGGACACACAACAATGGGGGGACCCATTTCCCTGAAGAGGATTAATCTGGTCCCCAAATCAAACTACTAAATACTTCTTTTTACCCCTCCTCACTCTCCCTTTAACATCACGATTTGGATTTGCAGAGTTAACAGCTGTTCCACTGACAGAGAAATTGGATTCCTTCAGACTCCTAGAACATTGGTATGCAGATTTCCAAAGGTAAGATTCTAGTCGGATCCTGACCCGCTAATAAAAATCTGCTTACAAGATTAGTACTGTATCCCAGCTTAGTAGTGAACAGACACAGGCGTAGGATAACAATAGGAAAGTTAAGGCTAAGGCACAGTTTGTAAGATCAGACTAGACTTCATAATTAAAAAAAAAAAAAAAAGGATCAGGGAAACAGCATAGCCCAAGCTGTTTTCCAGACCAGCTTAGCCCTAACAGTTTGTACAAAGCCAAGAGCATCTTGAGTATGTCCAAACAGGTTTTAATTCTCGCTTCTGAACACTAATTAAATTATTAGCTTACATAATTTCTGTAGATACTATGCAAGAAAGATATAAAAGGTCTAACTCACGGACAGGCCTCAGCAACACAACCAGCATTATCTGTCCATGAAGCGAGGGAGTTGCTCGTAAAAAGAGAATCAAATCAGACTTCTGGTTCAGTATCACAGCAACACAATTTGTGTTGGAGGCTAATTACCCCTCTGCATAGCTCCACTGTGTCAATTACTGCAAAGAGCATTGCCAAGGCACCAAGGGTACCAACTCGTCTCATGAAAGAAGTCTGTCCATTTAATGTCCATTTTCCAGAGTCTGGACACAAATGTAGCTCACAAATCTATTTTTCTGGCTTTAAGTAGCACATTTCAACCTTTATCGTTTGCCTTTCTTCAACTTATTGACCACCTATTACCGGAGGGAAAAAAACAGGGACAGTTTACAAGCTGGCACTGCCGGTTAGGTCAATATTGTGGCTTATCTCAATAGTTTTATTGCCAGATCACAGGAACTAAAGAAGTCCCTTTCCCTGCATATAAGAAAGCCTAGCCACTCTGCTGCTTCACTGGCACTATTTTGATTCACCTGTTAGTAATTCAGGTCACTAAATTTTATTATGAACTGCTTTCTCCACTAAAAGACCACCAATTTGTGTTCTACAACATCTGTCAGCGTTTGGAAAGCTTTAAAGCCTTCACACTAGCTGTCTGTATAAACCAGCATTGCTACCTTTGTATCTTTTTTCCCAAGCAGTAGCAGAGTGGATAAGAGAAATGACAGATGCCTGTCTTATTTTTACCTCCTGTTAATTCCATGGTTAGCTTCTCATTCTCAATCATCTTCTTTTTCTCTTCCAACTCTGCAATCAAATTTTCCTTAAGCTCAATTTTCTTATCTTCAAACTCCTTGGCTGCTGCCTTCTTTTCCTTGACATAATTTTTTTCCACCTGATCCGTCTAATGCAAACCAAAAGAACAAAAAGGTTAACTAAGGTACCAATGGCTCAAGTTAATGATAACACAACACCTTCTTTCAACTGCTGTATTGAGTAGCTTTTCAGTTCAAAACTGTAGCCAGTTCTAAAGGTTATCAATATTCATAATCAGCAGAAAACCATCTAGAAGTGACTAGGAAAGCAGTACTATATTGGCAAAAGAATTAATTATTTTTGAAAAACATTTTATTGTTGCATACCATATCAAGTCTCTAGCAGAGCGCTCTTCAAATTTATAAACAGCACTATCATTTAAACAAGCTTTTTAAACAAGCCAAATGCACAGCCAGTATATAGCAGCCCACGAGCAAATATTTCTTTTAATTCTATTTTAATGACAAAGTCCAGAAGTTACTTGAAGTAATACCAACAGTAGGCTGTACTACATCTCAAGTGTAATAATGCTAGCTAGAGGAAGAAAATTTCTTTAAGCCTTCTGGGAAAAGAAGCACAAGTACTAGTTGATGAAACAGGAGGTTTATACCTCTTCCATCTAGTTAATATATATTTTGATAAATTAAGAGTACTTACTTCCAGCTGGAGGAACAGTTCTGAAAGAGAAGACAGACTCAATTTATTATCTTCAAAGATGCACAAAATGAGTTCCCTAACATTTTAAGTCATTTAATATTGCAGCCAAGAGAGGCAGTGAACTAAGTGTACGTACTCATCCAAACTCTACTCTCGCTTCACAGTTTTATGCTGAAAATACAGTAACTATGGAAAAATTCCACAAAAATATATTGTTAATTGAAGTTTTCCACAGATTGTCAAGCAGATTTGCAAAGCTTACACAGCAGTATTCCACACTATTCAGTTCAGCTACTATTCCCAGCAGTACTAAGCATGTAGTCCATCCTTCTTCCAGCTTAATTACAATCAATTAATACTAGATATAAGCTTCCCAGATAGAATCTTGAAACATGTAGCTGAGTGTATGGCTGGCAAAAATTCACAGTTTAAGCCATCTTCATGAATTTCAGCAACGACTGGTTCAGAAATAATTCTGCAGCTGTTAGAAGATTCATCTACTCAACGCACATGTCTCTGATTTCAGGCTGTTCATGCCTGAGAAAACAAGCAAGGAAATCGTTATGTATCACTGAAGGTTACATTCCAACACGTGGCAATGATGAGTTCGAGACAGACCGAGGGATGAGGCGAATGGATTTCTGGGTGTGAAATAGTTCTGCTACGGATGTTTGTGCAATTCCTAACAACTTGAAATTAAGCAGGATGGGCCCCTTCTTGTGTTTCCTAGAGGACATAATGCCTAAGTTTTTACTCAAGGTAGCGGCAAGAAAAGCCAACTGAGGCACGTGATCAGTCCTCAAGTCACCGTATTTCACCAGCATATTAAGCTTTGGCAAGACTTGAAATAGTAAAAACTTCTGTAAAGATCACAGGCTTCAAATATGTTTCGGAGAAGACTGTAGTAGCAACACTGTACTCCTGTGCCTTTTTTATTTTTAAATAATTTTAAAAAACAACAAAATAGAAACCAAAGATGATAACGGCCCAATAAAAGTCAAACCTTTTGTTTGCAAAGGGCTCTACCAATTGAGAATGGAAGCAGTATTATGGAGGTAATCAAATACAAGTAAATCTAAACTGTTGCTTTAATATCTGTGAATTCTCAAAAAAACCACCCCCAAAACCTCAACATGGGAAGGATAAACATAAAAGACCATTATTCCTGTAGTACTGGGCAGTTGGATTTTTTTTAAATCATAAAATTGAAAGTTATCACCATCTGCCCTCCTGTGGAAGAAATATGTCGCTGCAGCACTGGTCTTTGCCAGCCAGAAATAGAAGTTTGCACTTAGTCTTAATTTTACCAAAGCAACCCAATATTGCTAGAATGCAGCTCTAGTGTACATGAAATTCATCTCGGAAGACAGATTCCTGTTAACAAGAAGTAGTTCAATCCACTTAAATTCCTCAAGGAAATCCTTTACCATCCCAAGCACTTTTAGAAAGATACAATCTATACTATTTCAAAGGTTGGAGTACGTTAGCCATCACATAACTGCTGCTGCCGCTCTGTCATATTTCGCAGAGTAACGGCTCAGGCATTACAGGATTCATCCAACTTCTCTAAAGGAAGAACAGCTACATTTCCTATTTCCACATAATAGCTTCTATAAAAGACCCTGCTTCGGTATCCGAGATAAGAACCTACTGGAAAGAGAGCAAATGAGGAAGACGGAGGGCAAGCAAACAGATCTGATTTCCAAGCCATTTCTCTGCAGTAACACAATAAAGGCTGCCCAGAAGGGATGAGAGCTAGGCACTCTAAAAATTAACTCGGGCCTTCGCTCCTGAAACAGAGTGCCAGAAGACAAAGTACAGGCAGCCCATTCAGTGTCAGAGCTATACAGAATAACAGTTTCAGCAGCAAACCCTCTGTATTCATTGTTCCAGGGCACAAAACAAATCTTTGGGAAAGCATGTAGTCCTAACTTCCCATTCCTGCAAAATGAAAGAAACAGTGCACCTGAAGGTTTCAGACAAATTGCACAAAAGAACAAGCCAAAGTGGGAGACTGCAGGTTAGGAACAGTGCCAGGTAAAAATAAAACAATTTTTTTACTTGTGCTTTTTCCACACAAATGAAGACTAAGACTGTTTATTGGTGTTTAGTAAACAGTCAGCAAACAATGTTGATGAAGGAAAAAAAATTGAAAAAAAAATCAAGATCGAGCCCATCATGCTTCAGGCACTCTCAAAAAAACCTACACTATACCCTCAGAAGCAGAAGAACCCTTTGCTCCAGCAAGCTCCTTTCCTTTAAAGGACAGAATTACCATTATTCTTTTTCAGGTGTTATAGAAACCATTGATTTAAGTTGTATGAAGCATCTTAGAAAGAAATTCAGCTTACCTGCGTTTCGTATCCTTTCTTTGTACTGCTGGTCCAACTTTTTCATTCTTTTCTGATATTCCTGAAGAGTACCTAGTTGAAATAAATTGTGGATTCTCACGGGAATTTTATTTTTTCCAAGTATTAAATTTTCTCAAGGAGCCATACACCACTTAAAACACAAATACTAATATCTGAAATCAGAAAACTACAGTTCTAGTTTGCTTATTTTGATAAGCACATTTCCTGTTTTTTCAGAAAGCCGACCACTCCTTTTAAGAAATCCTTTAGTACGCAGAGGCTTAACTACAAGTGTTTAGAGGGAAAAAGGATGGAAGGTGGCTGACATTTTTCACTAAGCAGCATGACTGAGAGCCACCATTCAGTGAAGGATGCTGCTTACATCCTTCAAAACCCTCATCCTTCTATGACCTTTGAGAAGTGCTGAAAATTGTTTAGGAAAAAAGCTATCCCCTTCAAAGCTTACCTTCCTGCAATTGTTGTAACTGCCTCTTCAGAGATGCCAGTTTGTCCTGATACATCCTGCAAAGATCGAGAGCACGCAACTTTACTTTGAAAAGCAAACATACATCATTTATTTCACCATCTGTCTAGGTAGGTTACAATTCTGTGTTTACACGGAATTAAAAACTTTTCAGAACTACTTCAGGAAACAAACAAACAACTAAAAGAATATTATTCCAATGAAAGGTTATCATTCTGTCTAAAAACTCTGCCACCCCATTGGTTTTTACAATGCACCCAAACCAATTATTTTGGAAACAGTTCAGGGTGAAATAGGGTATTTTTTTTTTTTTTTTAAATGTCGAAATCTAAAATGACATTTAGATCTACAGATACCAGAAACTTTACACCAGAGTCATTCTGCCACTTTGTCAAGTCTTAATATTTGTGTATTAGTTCCCTACTTATAAAACAGAAAGCGTTTCCTCGCGTAGATCCTGACATTATAAAAAACCCCAAAGTCTATTCTTGGTGCTGTTGCAAACTTGTGTTTCCTTTCTCACCTATCTGTGGTTTAAACACAGGCCAAGTCTTCCTGACCTGTATAAAAACATGTCTCTGCCAGTAAGCAAGAACACAAAATACTACAAATACACTTCAACATCAAAGGAAACTCTTTCAAGCCTCCAAAAAGCCCATCTTCTTGGACAGGACTAGCATTCTATTGTATAAGGGGTTTTAACAGGCATCTTGCTTTTTGCTCGGTTTATGTAAAGTAGATCCTTTATTTTATTTGAAGGATCTGTCTGCAGCGGGATTAATTTGCAGCAAAACTCAGCTGCTCCCAGAAACTCGTACCTATTTCTTTGTTCAAAACAGTAGCAGCACTTACTTTCTTGAATACATATAGAACAGAGAAAGTAACTGAGGAGAGAAGAAATACAAGTATTAGCTATTACATTGGGCTAGGCACTTAAAAACCCCAATCTTGGCCCAAAACATTGCAAAGTTTTACACACACACACAAAAAAACCAAATAAAAAGAACATTACCTTACTTTTGATTAGAATGGGTTACTTACTGTTCTTTCATTTCTACAAAGTCCTCTTCCTCGTGTTTTGCCAGGTCAGTTTCACTGGCATCCTCAGTGTCTAAATGAGGTAAAGAATGACTTGTTAAGTATTTAAAAAAACCACAAAGTAGTAAATAATTTATAAACAAAGAAATAAACAAACAAACAAACCATCCCCAAACCTCAGGCAATTTAACCTCAGCTACACAACCAGATAGGCCTCTGGAGAGATGAACTCAGAAGTGAAATGAACCATCTCAACTCTTTCCTGCAACTGCAAGTTAACCTATGTAAATCCGCTGATAGTTTTGCAATGAAGCTAACATCAAGTCTAAACAACTGCAGCTTTAGCTACTCTAGTAATTTCTTCACAGTTTAAGACAACAAGTTCTACATTACCACTCACATATACAAAGGTGAGACAGACACAGTCTAAAGACTCTGAAAAACGTTTCACAGACTTCTTCCTATAGTTTCACCCATGACATAATATACTGTCTGGAAGACAACGACTGAAACAGCTGTAACTGATTCTGCATCTTGACCTGAAACACTCCAAAACAAAAATATTATGACTAGATGCTGTTGGGGTTGACCACAAAGGTCTCGCTAAAGATAACAAAGTTACTTGCTGTGATCTGAACTTGACTTCTCAGCTACACGTTGCACAGACGTACTTCAACATTTATACCTAACAAAGACCAGCACTACCATACGTACTTCAACATTTATACCTAACAAAGAGCAGCACTACCACAAAGATAGCCCCAATTTTATGAACAGATAATATAAAGTACAAACAAATTAAACCAGTATGGGACTGCTAGCTTTCTGCTATGCCTTTTCAGGCTTTTATTTATAAGACATTGCCAGCCAAGAATCAACTACCTTTCTTCCCCAAGGAGAGGTCAGTGCCTCCAGGCCGGAGTGGTGGTAGGCAGGGTACAGCTGTATTCCCTACGGACGGACGGGGGGCACCAGTCCCTTAAATCAAACCTTTCTCAGCTTTTTCTTAAAACTATGAACAAACGCTTCAGGCTTACGCGTATTGAGATAAAATTCAACACACCAAAGAAAAAACAAAAAGTTTTAACTGAAAGAAAAATCCTTAGATGTCTAAGTCACCATAAAGGACTTCCGTGCTCGGTTTACTTGTGTGCAGCCACGGAGAGCCCCACACTGACCAGAACGCTGTAGATCCTTACCAAGGATGAGAGGTTTGGTTCTGGCACCTCGTTCATGAACGTACCAGACGTGATAGAGGGCTCTGGCTGACAGAGCAACAGGCACTGTCAAAGGGTCATTCTTCATCTCCCTCATATGTTATTTTATGGATTCTACACCCCAGAATACTCTGGGTTTTACTTCCACTTCCTCTTCTCCGCTGCTTTCCTGGTCCTTCTACAAACCCCCTCTTTCCTCTAACATCCTCTTGCACCCCCTTACTTCTGTCCACACTTTCTTCTACCTTAACTGCCTCCTTCCCCCTTGCCCCGTCACACCACAGAAACGTAACCAACTTCCACACCCCAGATTTCTCCACTACTTTCAGCCTGTAGTCCCCTACACTCAATCCCACCTCCTCGGCGCTCTCCCCTTCTCTCCCCGCCTCTTCTTCACCTGGGAAACCACTTCAGTTCCACCTCTCCGTCAGCTTCGCTTTATTCTACTCTTCCACGGGGAAACCCAGCAAGCTAACAGGCCCTTGTTTTCTTCGCGTTTTCTTCCTGCTCCAGACCACTTCTCCACCAAACCCGACCCAAGCCTTTCCTCCCCAAACACTCTCCTCCACCTCCCCAGCGCACCCGTCCGGAGCAGTCCCCTTCTTCAACCCGCCATCCCGGTG
>NW_008796167.1:313885-317332 GCF_000699145.1 Aptenodytes forsteri | reverse complement strand
GGTGGGTCGCGGGTTCGAGTCCCGGCCCCGCCGCCAGCGTGGGCCAAGGCTTAAACGGCGGGCTCTCCCTGCCAGGCTTTACTCTTCAAGGGGTCTACGGGGGGACAGGGGGCTTTGCCTGGACCTCCAGAAACCCGCGTTCTCACTTTTTGCCGCCGGGATGACCCCGTCTGCCATGAACCGCCTGTATCGCAGGGCACAGACACGCAGCAGTGCTGCCGCCCACCAGGCGAGGAGCAGGACCGTGCCGCGGTGGGAACGGGCTGCTTGTGACACTTACACTACTCTTTCCAATTTTATTATGTTTTTTTAATGCAGAAATTACTTCCTTGTGGCTCTGTGCTCTCAAGGCACCACTGCAGTACTGCGATCTCGCATTCACCCAGGCGAAGCAGTCGCTTCGTGCCAGTAAATGGCAGCTTTCATAGAACAAGCATCCAGAGCCATTATGAACGTCTCGCATCTGCCGGATAGAGGTTATCCTCCCGACTAGACACTGCTACAAAATTACGGACCAAGATCTAGATCCTGCAGTGAGATTCACGTGCAGGAACCATTAAATACAGGATCCCACTCCGTATGAAAACGCCTCCCACTGATACTTCAGGCTAAATATCTCATTTAGCCCTTTTCTGCAACCGTAAGTCACCTGGGAAGAACTAATTAGTCTCACTGCCTCCAGCAGAGCCATACTAAACACTGACCTTAACAGTTGTGAGGTGCATTCCTCAAATGCACAACCTATTGACTCACTGAGATACCATAAACATCTCGCCAAGAGAAAAGAAGCAGAATAGGCTTTATCAAAAGCTTCGAAGCGCTTTTTCAAACTCGTTGAACCGGGCATTCAGCAGCCGAGAGGAGCACCAGGTCACACTCTTTGTTCTGAAAAGAATTGTAATAATGCAGCGTATGCACTTTGCTTCCCTGTAGCTCACCCCAAAGATCTGTTTGCCCTGACGGACAACTTTTACTTCCGAACACCCATGCAAAGTACGCCCGATACCTTTTAACACAAGTAAATATTACCGTTTACAGGAGATGAGGCTGAGACACAGCTAAAAAGTCAACACTACCGAGAGCAGTTCCCGGAGCTCAACGTCCCATTTGAGGGCATTTGGCTTGGCACATGGAGATACAAGGCTAGAGCTGCTCGCCAACCTCTCTGTTGCCAAGTAATGCCGGGCGCTAGGGGTTATCAGCATCTTGGAAAGCAATCCTGTTACCTTCCTCCTTGCTCAGGGCAGCGGTAGCTGGCAGGGCTGCCCGTGGCCACAGGGCGAACAGGAAAGGGTGTGGTGGCGGCTGCCACATCGCGTGAGCTGACTGGGTGCCCACGCTGCACCCAGCGCCCGATGGGTTTGTCCTTTCCCCGCAGACTTGCACCTGGCTCGAGTTGTTCAAATAACTTTCCCCAAGTCATACAGTCGCAGAGTTAAAAATAGAGATGGGACTGGCTAAAGCCCTTTCTCAGAACTAACCAGAGCCCCCTTAAAGCTTTATAAACACTACTTCCCCCCTTTCTTCCCCATTTCCTGCCTGCATCTCTTCCATCTGTCCACATATTTAACCCGCCAGCTCCCCTGCAAGCCTGGTTCATACCGCTGTGGATAGCAAACTAGTTGCCAGGTGTGTCTGAACCAAGGCTGCCCTTCCAAGGCTAATTTATCCTGCGTTACACCGCCTCAGCGCGTTCTGTTTGTCTGAAGCCCATTTACTCCTTCAGAGCAGCCCGTCTCTCACACATCGCACGAAGGGCAGGTGCATTTACTACTACGAGGGCACACAAGAACCCTTTGAACAGAAGGAGCTGTGCGCGGCCAGGGAGTAAGAAACTGCATACAGCTGCTAATGCGAAATTTTTTAGCTCATTCTGTGGTCAAAACTGGAATCTCACTTGCTGTTGCTCCCTCCTCACTAATTCCTCATGTTTAATCTTAGCCTTCTGGAGACACCCTCTACTGTCATCTCTCAGGCATTCAGTGGGAACCCAAGGGAGGAGGTTCAGCTTTAAGGAATGCCATGTTTCCCTTACAAACGCAGAAACTTAACTGTCTACGCCCCAACGAGCTATCAGGGAAAGTTTAAACTTCTCTGGCAAGCTATTGTTCTTGGCTCACGTTTTCATCAAAGCTGTTTTTCTCATCACGACTCATTTATTGTTTTATATACATTCACTCAGTTTGAAGAAAGATTTCTGCCTCCTGCTTTGTCAGCATCAGCTATTCACAGAGTAGCTGACACACAAGTCATGCTCATTACGTTTTTCTTTCCATTTGTAAGAAATAAAGAAAAAAAGGTTATGAAGCTCAGCTTATAAACAAAGATCATGGCAACACATTTATTGTAGGAATTAGGTGACTGCAATGAGAAAACCTGTAATAGAGTACCTTGGCCTTTGAAGAACAGAATGCATACCAACACCCTTAGCTTGAAACACATGGCTTTCAAGTTTCTGTACCTTTAGTTTCAAAGGGCTATATGATGATGGTCCTAGAAGCAAGCCCAGGAGGAGAATAGCTGTCAGAAACAAGTTAGTAGAATGACGTTCCATGAGGTACTGGCAGAAGATAAAGCTCTGCTCCTTCAGTTTTGTTTAGCAAAAAAGTAATTAAAAAACCCCAAACAAAACATCAAAGAATAAGCCACTGTGAGCCTCTGCAGTGATAAAAAAAAGCGTTTGCCTCTAGATTCAGAGGCTTACACGTATTGAGATAAAATTCAACACACCAAAGAAAAAACAAAAAGTTTTAACTGAAAGAAAAATCCTTAGATGTCTAAGTCACCATAAAGGACTTCCGTGCTCGGTTTACTTGTGTGCAGCCACGGAGAGCCCCACACTGACCAGAACGCTGTAGATCCTTACCAAGGATGAGAGGTTTGGTTCTGGCACCTCGTTCATGAACGTACCAGACGTGATAGAGGGCTCTGGCTGACAGAGCAACAGGCACTGTCAAAGGGTCATTCTTCATCTCCCTCATACGTTATTTTATGGGATTACAGGCCACAAAGCGTGGCAGAAACAGCATTAAATCACCTTACCCTGTCTCTGCTCTGAGCTCTTCCTAATCCAGACCTCTTAACCACTGCTAAACCTCGTTCTTCTCCTTCGAGGCCCTTCCTCCTTAAGGCACACCGCTGTTAAGTCAGACCTTCTCTTTTTTTGTGGTTACTAGGAATCTCTTCCTGCTGTGACCTGCCGCAGGACACACAGTCGTTGTCAAGGCTCCCCCAACCCTGACAGCAGGTACTTAAAGGCTCAGAGCTGCCTTTCTACTGGGCCCCGACACCGCCCCTCGCACACCTGAGGCTGCTGCTACAGGCCCAGGCCCAGGCCCAGGCCCAGGCCCAGGCCCCGGCCCCGGCCCCTCACGTACTTGAGGCCGCTATAGGCCCCGACGCCCCCCCACCCCTGAGCCCGCTATGGGCCCCGGCACGGCCCACCCC